>NC_049214.1:1177500-1285000 GCF_013347855.1 Anguilla anguilla | reverse complement strand
CCCATCTCTGTCCCTCTCTCTCTCTGTCTGTCTCTCTCTCTGTGTCTGTCTATCACACACTCTCACTCTCACTGTCAGTCTCTCACTCTCTCTCTCTGTCTCTGTCTCTCTCACTCACTTGCTCACTCTCTCTCTGTCTCCCTCTGTCTCTCCTCCACCACCTACAGTCGGCTCGGTCTCAAACGCGCCCGCTAACGGAGACGCCGCCGCGCACGTTAAATAAACCAAGTACGCATTCTAAGCTTTGCGTTCCACACCCCGATGCTGCGTCGTCATCATCAAACAACCTTCTCGGAGTTCGGTCCCACATGCATTATGGCTCTGAATCGCCCAGCCGCCACGACAGAGGCCCAGAAACGCTTTCTGGAATAATTCACGCAAGGCCGTCATTCCTGAAGTGTTTTAAGCAGCCATTATAATCGGAGCACACACAGAGCACAGAGACACCTTCCCCGACCATCCCCTGTACCCTGGGGAGCAAGAGGGTATCATACCATAATCTGAGGAGGAGGAATGGCTAGGGTTGCCAGATTTGCAATTCGGGAAAAACAGACACCATGCACACAGGACAGGGGGAAACAAAGTGTAAGAGCGGAGACGGAAGAAACTCATTACAAACTAGGGGGCAAATTTCAGCCACTTGTTATTCAGAAAGCACACTGCATATTGTCCAGTCGAGCCCACAAAAACCAGACCCGTGCAAATAATTTTAAAACCGGACATTCCGACCTAATACCGGGCACCTGGCAACCCTACGCATGGCCCCAGATGCCCACTGGGGAGAGTACAGCTGGGGGGGGGGGGGGGGGGGGGCAGCATGGGGGTGAGGGGGGTTCTTCACTGGCACATACAGAAAAGAACACTCGGTCCCTTGCTCTCCGTTGTCAGGGTTACCTTTACCTTTTACAAAATTACAGTCCCCGCTTCTTCACTAAAGTTAAATCTTGTCTCTGCCGACACCTTTGGAGCTACAAAAATCAGTCTTTCTTGATCTGGAGCTCTGTATCTTAATGAGTCTCTGCGCAGGTGTTCAAGTTTAAACCACGTACCACTTGGCAGTCAGAGCTAACTGCCTCTATGTAGCTAACAACCTGGCTAGCCATCACAGTGGGCTAAAACAGTTAAACAGAATTTGCTGGCTAACGATTATTTGCTTTTTTGTCTGCCATAAAGCTAGTGTTGGGGAAAATGAAAATCACAGGGCTTGAATCATACAGAAGGAAAACCTTTTGGCTGATAGGCGCAGAGTGTCAAATGTAATGTTGTTTACATGTTTATGCCTTGCCATATGGGGTGTGGTTTTAACCAGAAAAGCAAACACACAGGTTTAGAGGGATCATAATAAATGTTTCCACCTATGACATCAACAATTTTTTGTTCTTCTTTCTTTACATAAAGAAAACATATAAAACAAATAAAGTATAGAGTATTGTATTTACTAGTGGAATTCAATATACTGACGCCAGATCAGTTCCTGTGGAGTCTGGTAGTATCAGGAGAGGTTGATAAACATTATAAAACAGCTCAGCATTGTTTCATGGTTTTAAAATCAGGGGAAAAAAGCTCAGTGAACACAGTGCTATTGAAACGGAGCCCTAATACATCATTCCGTGTGGCTTCACCCAAACAAGGCCACTTCCTCCCCTGCAAACCACCAGATTAATCTCCACAAGACTAAGAGCAGGGCAATCCACTCTCACAGACTCCAAATCAGTCATTTTACCACACGCGCCCAGCCCAAACATACACATACACACACACCCATACACACACACGCACCCAGCCCAAACATACACACACACGCACCCAGCCCAAACATACACACACACGCACCGAGCCCAAACATACACATACACACACACACACACATATGCACACACATGCATGCACACGCGCACACATGCACGCACGCACGCACACACACACATACATACATACACACACATGCACGTATGCATGCAAGCACGCATGCACGCACTCACTCACACACACGCACACATACATGCACACGCACACACACTCACTCACACACACACACACATTCACATACATGCACACGCACACACACATGCACATGCACACGCACACACACACACATTCACACACATGCACACGCACACACACACACATGCACACACACACACACAGAGCCGCACACACACACACACGCACGCACACACACACACGCACACTCACACACACACAGACACACACACACTCACTAACTCACACACACACACACGCACATCTGCCTCATATTTGCGGACCCTCTCCTGCACGGTCCCAGGGTATCGCTGAAGGTGAGGTAACACTTGGACGTGTGCGGTTCTTCGGTCACACACTCGAAGACAAACGCTTGTCATAACGCGCTCTGACAGGCAGCTGGGCCTGGTTATCCAGCTGCCCTGCATGTGTGTGTGTGTGTATGTGCTCTGCATGTGTGTGTGTGTGTGTGTGTGTGTGCTCTGCATGTGTGTGTGTGTGTGTGTATGTGCTCTGCATGTGCGTGTGTCTGTGTACGTGCTTGCATGTGTGCTTGGGAGCGTGCAACCGTGCGTGTGTGTGTGTGCGTGTGTGTGTGTGTGCATGTTGTCTGAACATCTGAAATCCCTAAAGCAAGCTGCAGATAAACCTCTACCTGTCACTGGACCAAATCACAGCCAATCACGTTCACTCCTGAGAACTGTAAATGAATAACACCTCATAATTACTGACCTGGCTGGGGAGGGGAAGCACATGACTGCCACCTCACACAGAGCAGATAAAACACAATACTGCTAAGCCACCGAGTACAAATATACAGGGCAAACTATAAACAGATCATTCAGATTAAATAGTTCCATAGTGGATGGGGGGAGACTGTGGACATGACTGGTAATTTTAATTTTGGGGATAAAAAAAAACTCTGAGCCTATAGCTATGAAAATGTTAGCATTCCATTGAATTCATAAACTAACAGAAAATCAAGTACTTCTGAGCACTTTTGCAAGCTTGAAAAACAGTGTACAAATGAAAATGTTTTTTAAAAAAAAAGTCTGTTCCTATTTTCCAGGTACATATCAGTGATGCGTTCCTGCAATTTATCATCCGTTCATTCAGAGCCACTGTCTGTGATCCATCTTTCATCACATCTACACAGGTGAAAAATATCTCTTGTTAAGACCATAGCTTGTTTTGGAAAAGACTCTTCCTCCTCATTTCTGGTACCTCCATGCCATGCCAATACATCATCATCATCATCATCCTCATCATCAGGAGAGGGAATCGATATCAAGAATAATAGACTAATCGAAAACACTGATGCAATTGCTAAAAAACAGAAGAACTACCCCACAGGCAAGACAGCCGTCAACGCAGAACTGAATTAAGTAACACCTGCGAGCCCGGGGGCATTTTGGCAGCCAGGTGGGGTTCCCAGGGTGGGGTGGGGTGGGGTGGCGGGGAGTAACCTTGGCAACCAGGTGGAGACCGGGGGCGATCCCGGCAGCGGAATGTGAGGGGGTGGGGGGGGGCGCTCCTGGAGGCTGTGTCGGAGCGTCTCTTTAAAAACGAGTCACCGGGAGCCTCCAGTGCTGAAGAAGATCAGGTGGAGCGCCTGTGAGGTCATTTCGAATAGCGAACGACACATTTTAATAAAGGCGCTTTATTTTAATAAAGCATTTTAATAAAGGAATGGAGTTCAAAGCTATTAAATGCAACACCATTAAATGCAAAATGCAACGTTTGATCCTTTGCCGTGATAGAGGACTCATTACACTTCTGTTACGTCCAGTCTACCACTACTTCACACCAGGCCGGCCAGTGGAGGATGGGCCCTAACCCTAACCCTAACCTAACCCTAACCCTCTGCAGCCAGGCTCATCCTGAGATTCCTTCCCATTGGGGAGTTTTTTCTCCACATTTTTTTTTTTTTTTAAACCTTGCTTGCTTTTTGAAGGTTCAGGCTTAGTTTCTACCAAATTTTCCTTGTTTCTGTGAAAAGCATCTTCGTGACAGGTTTTTATTTTTATTTATTTTTTTCTCCAAGAAGCAGCATCACAAAATAATTACAATTGAAGGTTTATGGACCGCTATCCTTTAAACCTCCTTAGTTCTACGCGGGGAAAAGTATTAGTCCTCAAAATCCCTCTGAAACGTTTTCAGTTGTTTCCCTTCTAGGACTGACAGCTGTCTCATTAAATGAGGGAAGCAAGAGAGGATACAAATGAAACATTTTTACAAACGTATTTAAAAGCGGTTTCTGTAATGACATCACAAAGCACACATCCGGACTGGGTCTGACTGGGACCGATGCAGTAACACAGGCCCTTCACTGCCGCAGAAAGCAGGAGGGAACTGGGACCGGTGCAGTAACACAGGCCCTTCACTGCCGCAGAAAGCAGGAGGGAACTGGGACCGATGCAGTAACACAGGCCCTTCGCTGCCCCAGAAAGCAGGAGGGAACTGGGACCGGTGCAGTAACACAGGCCCGTCACTGCCGGAGGGAACTGGGACCGATGCAGTAACACAGGCCCGTCACTGCCGGAGGGAACTGGGACTGTGCTCATAACGGGACCTTCCAAGCGACACAGAGTGACCTGCGCAGTTACCTTGGGGGAAAAAATGTGCATTCACTTGTGCGCTCTCTCTCTTTCTCAATAACTCTTACTTTCTGCTCTCTCTCTCTCTCCTTAACCACCATGTACCCAAACTACTCCTGGTACTGAATGCTGATTGGCTGGCTCTCCCCGGCTCTGACAGTTTCCCATGAGGGCTAATGAGCCTTAACCCCAGGCAAGACGCACTTCTCCACCACACAGAGGCTGTGTGTTCAGTAAGAGGCTGTGTGTTCAGTAAGAGGCTGGGTGTTCAGTAAGAGGCTGGGTGTTCAGTAAGAGGCTGGGTGTTCATTAAAAGGCTGTGTGTTCAGTAAGAGGCTGTGTGTTCAGTAAGAGGCTGGGTGTTCAGTAAGAGGCTGTGTGTTCAGTAAGAGGCTGGATGCTCAGTAAGAGGCTGGGTGCTCAGTAAGAGGCTGGGTGTTCAGTAAGAGGCTGTGTGTTCAGTAAGAGGCTGGGTGTTCAGTAAGAGGCTGTGTGTTCAGTAAGAGGCTGGATGCTCAGTAAGAGGCTGGGTGCTCAGTAAGAGACCAGGTGTTCAGTAAGAGGCTGCGTGTTCAGTAAGAGGCTGGGTGTTCAGTAAGAGGCTGTGTGTTCAGTAAGAGGCTGGATGCTCAGTAAGAGGCTGTGTGTTCAGTAAGAGGCTGGATGCTCAGTAAGAGGCTGTGTGTTCAGTAAGAGGCTGGATGCTCAGTAAGAGGCTGGGTGTTCAGTAAGAGGCTGTGTGTTCAGTAAGAGGCTGGATGCTCAGTAAGAGGCTGGGTGTTCAGTAAGAGGCTGTGTGTTCAGTAAGAGGCTGTGTTCAGTAAGAGGCTGGGTGTTCAGTAAGAGGCTGGGTGCTCAGTACATCAGTAAGGTTGTGGAAGAAGAGTTGTTTGTTTAAACTCTGCTGACAGACACATGCTACGAACCAGAAAAAGAGCTGCATCATTCCAAATTGAGAAACTAAATTCCCGCATTGTGTAGCTGTGTCAAACATAGCTATCTATCTATAGGTAAACCCAACTGCCTATCATATATATACACATTTAGTAGCCAGTAGTCAAAAGATAGATAAGTAACACAGGGCTACACAATGCAGTATTTTTGTGCCTCAGTATGGAACGATACAGCTTCTCTGTAGTACAGTATCAGCAGTTAGGCCTACCTACAACAAGGCCCTGCCAACCCGGTTCTCAGCACAGAAACAATATGACTAATAGATTCAAATTTTTTTTAAATGTACTTGTTCATTGCTGCTGAAGAGGCATTAACTGTAGCATTAGTTCAGTGGGTAGCCAAGGAATTGTAGCCTATACACTGGAGTACATCATTACATTCCAGGATGGTATTACATTACATTTATTTAGCAGACACTTTTATCCAAAGCGACGTACAAAAGTGCATATCATCGTCATTGGACAACTACAAAACACTAGTTCAATAAGGTACAATACGCATTTCATACAGCTATTTCTAGCCAAGAACACAGTTCAGTTCACACAGTGAACACTATTCTGACCTAACCTATGCCAAGCCAAACTAGGGAGAAGAACAAGCTACAATATTAGCACAAATACAAATTACCAAAAAGTGCTGGAATGGCTGTACATGTAACAAGTGTCATGAAAGGGGGGATTTAAAGTGAAATGATATACAGAGTGGTGGCAGTTAGTCCAGGTATAGTCTGAAGAGATGGGTCTTCAGACCACAGCGGAAGTGAGGGAGAGGTTCGAAGAGGGACAGGGAGTTTGTTCCACCACTGGGGAGCTAGGGTGGATTGCCAGTGTGTGTCCATTCATTGTGTCCAGTTTCCAATCTCAGCCAAAATACTTATTTCATTTGTGGGTGGCAGGAACTGGTCATGTAACTTAAAGGTCACAGGTTTGATTTTCGGGTAGGACACTGTCACTGTACCCTTGTGCAAGGTACTTAAGGTACTTGTGCATTGCTTCAGTATATGTCCAGCTGTATAAACGGATGCTGTGTACATGCAATGTAAAAAGTTGTGGAAGTCACTCTGACCAAGAGAGTCTGCTAAATGCCTGTAATGTAATGTGAATGCTAAATAGTACCAGATTATGCATCAAAATGAATATACTCAGGTAAATTAAATATTTATTTCATCATTCATAAATTGGTCAGAACAAAATATGCTTCAAATATTAATTTGAAACTTTATATATATTAATATATTATCAAAAAATTTAACTTAAACTTCCTTAACAGATAATTAGTAATTAAGACATGATGGTTTAATTAAAATATCTCTTTAGCAAGGTTTATATTAAATAACACTGTTTAAGTGACACTCTTAATAGGATCTTAATACTCTTTAACTCTAAATAATTAAAATGAATTTACTAATTTATGTATTTACTAAGAAATAAATAATTAGTTCCCACTTCTCACTTTAATTGCTCGTGTTTTATTGTTACTTTACACTGTGCATGTTTTTCTGACCTACTCTGTATTGCTTTGGGCCGTTTAAATAAAGTGTATTTTACACATTTAAAAAAAGAAATACAAAATATTTCTAAATCATTCATTCCTTTGTTTATTTGAAACACAGGCTATTCTTTTCTACAGAAAGAAAAAGGTTTTGGAGAATGGTCATAGCAAATAGGCTACAGTATGGAACTTAGCTCTCAAATAATTAATACCCAAAACAAAATAATAAAAATACTTTCAAAATAATTTTAAATAAGCTTTAGGTTCATAACCTACAGTGCAACAGAATTTCCACATGTCAATATTGTGAATAAATACTGCTGTACATTAAAAGCAAAGCACTAACAGCACAAAAACAAGGCTTCGCGGACACACGAAGTGGTTCACTATTGTGCAGCCATGTAAAGGATGCTGAGCTTGAAGCCCAAAATAACGGGGCTTCAACGATCAGGGAAATAAATCAACATTAGCTGACGTTTAGTACTTTCAAAAAGTCCAATCCATATCAGATCATTAGGCTACTGGATTTCCTCTCACAACTATCACAACAGCAATGTATTGCTCAGGATGCGCGACGTGTTAACCTGGGCATCTCTTAGAAATGTCGGCAAACTGCAGAGAAGTCGTGCTCAAATAGCCTACACCCCCGACAAAACACAAGTTGAATTCCAACAAGGTAAGTGTTGAAATCGACGCGAACTACCGAGGAAACCCGGCGGAATTCGAGTTGCCTACCAGCTGCGTAATATAGCGAGGCTGTCGATTGGCAAGCCAATAAACACGCCAATAAAAATCAAATTAGAAACTATATAAAATACAGGTAGAACTACTGTATATCAGTCGATCAACAACTGGCGACCAGGCTAAACGAAAGTGTGAATTTTTGGCAGCTCAAGAGACTGCAGGCAACTACGGTTCGCTGCTCAGAATCAAAACTGTCCGAAGCAGTGCGTTCGCCCTGCACATTTATTTACGTTTTAACGACAGTTTGCAAGCTCACCTTTTCCCGTGGCCGACTCGTGAGGTGTGAATTTCTTCAGCGACGGTGATCTGTTTTCCACTTACTGTATACAAACCCTCTAAAACGTCAATAGGCTGCTACAACAGAGGTGATGGTAGTCTAACGCTTGACTTTCCCAAGTCAACAACCTCCTCACCTCCAGCTCTTGTAGTTTCGCCTCTGTTCTACGGGTCTGCGAGTGCTCCTTTCCACAGCGCCCTCCAGCGACGTCTTGGAGAAGTGCATCCATTTGCCGTCGTTTCGTGGGCTACTGATTTCTGACGCAATTTTGGATGCTCCGACTTCGAGGTCAAAATGATTTTAGGTATAAAGCTGACCTGTGCGTCTGTGAGGTCCTAGGTGAGATCTTGAAAATGGGCTCCAAAGTTACACATAATAAATATGATAAATAAAAAAAACACACGACATGGGGTCCCTTAACCACACCAGGGCCCTAGCCAGTCGCTTATATGGCCTAATGGATGGGCTAGCTCTACCAAGGCCATGTAACACAGTTCACAGATCTAGGCTTGGCTCATTTATTTAGAATTAGAGAAATGCTCAATGTTGTGTTGCAGTAACTTACTCTGACTCTAACTTTGACTTCATCAGTTTCTCTCGTAGGGAAAGGAAGTTCACATTCTCTTATGCTTCACACTCATTTAACTCCAGTGTGGTGTGAAGTGTAAGAGAAAGTGAAAGCCTGCTATAGAATATTCCTGATGTGATTTTTTCCCCTGCTTTTTTTTTTCTGTGGACTATCTTGGATATGTAATCTCATACACAAGCTGTTTCATTGGCCTCCGCAATAAATTCTGGAAAGTGCAGACAAGCCTGTGCTCTCTGCTACAACAGGTGATGCCAATCCACGCTGGAACAGTGCCTTAACACGTTCTGTCTCTGAGCAATGAACTGACACACAGACTGATGAAGACGTTGACGAAGAACAAAACAGGTTCTTATCATGGCAAATGTTACCAGTTTATTAGCCGCTTGTGCCTGATGCCAAAAAGCAGAAGAAAACACTTTTTTTTTTTTCTAAATTTGACATTTTCAAGAAAAACCGCTGTTTTGATGAAGCCACAGCAAGCAGAGCTGAGAGGGGACAGTGAAGTTAGTATTCAGATGGACTGCAGAAGTGAAAAACACTCTTTGGAGGATGTGTTGTCAAACTGTGCAGCCTCCTGAACTGAGAGACAACATTC
Organism: Anguilla anguilla; assembly: GCF_013347855.1. Lineage (NCBI taxonomy): Eukaryota > Metazoa > Chordata > Actinopteri > Anguilliformes > Anguillidae > Anguilla > Anguilla anguilla. The sequence goes on along the minus strand of NC_049214.1, from coordinate 1,275,770 downwards.
CTGCATGTAGAACAGATTTACAAATGCCACCGGGCATCCCTAATGGGGCTATTAAAGAAACCAGGTCAAATGGCATCAAAACACTCCAACATAAATCAAAATCAAAACATAGAATTTGTTCGGAATTAACACTTTCCTCAAAGACAACGAAAAATACTGAGAGCTGAACCATAAATGGGTCATTCTGTTGATGTATATACACACACACTCGCACACACGCACACACACACACACACAAACACACACATACAGACACCTGCACACACACACTCGCACACACACACACACACACGCACCTGGAATCGCTACCTGTAATGAGCAGGACAGGTACGTTTCCTTGATGTCAGATTCAGCCTCTCCTGCGCAGGCTGCTTGCAGGCAGGCAGCACATTATGAGCTCATTTCTCCTGTGGTAGAACCCATAATGTCCTCAGGGGAGGAAAAAACTGCCTATAAAATATTAAAATGTTTTTTTCTCTCTCTTAGCAATAGCGAGTAAAATTCTGATGCTTATTTTGATACACTTCCTCAGTGCCTCAGGTCATTTCGCTTATTTGATGTTAAAAGGAATGCATTCGATAACCTGAAAAATACATTTTTAAAAATCCCTGCTATACTGGAAAAGCAGGCATTCTGTACTAAAGGTGCTTTGACAAGCATATTGCCACTGATCACAGTGATTATATTTTAAAACTTTTTATGGGTCTCAGAATCGCCACGGGAGAAGGCAGCGTTCTCTCCTTCTTCACTGTGCAAGAGTGCCCCCTGTGGTGAAACGGTGCAAACGGAATCTGCTGCATGCAATATAAAACAAAACGATAAAAGCCAAAAGAAATGTTTAAACAAAAATGTGTGAGAAAATGTATCAACGTGCAAATATCAAATATCACAACATGAAAATAAAAATAAAACAGTAAAATCTGTATCAGTGCAGCAAACTACACACCCCTCAGAAGCCCTAACACCACCCAAACAAATGCATGAACACAGTGACAGGACTTAGGTGCATCACCACGGAAACAAGGAGACAGAGGAACCAAAATAATAAGCCCTATCTTTCCTTGATAAAAGTAAGTAGACCTAATTTTCAATAATTCCTGATTTCCATCAAGATCAAGACAAAAAAAACTGCTCCTTTTGGGCAAAATAGAAGCTAAAATCCATTTAAAGCAAAAGCTAAACGTGCAGCTTCATAAAGCCTTTTATCCCCTGACCTCAAAGCACTTTGGAGCGAGAGGGAAACCCGCAGATCCACCACTGCTGACGTGAGTCACTCACACAGGCATCAGAGCCACCATTCTGCTGTGAGTCCCTCACAAAGGCATCAGAGCCACCATTCTGCTGTGAGTGACTCACACAGGCTTCAGTGCCACCATTCTGCTGTGAGTGACTCACACAGGCCTCAGTGCCACCATTCTGCTGAGTCACTCACACAGGCATCAGAGCCACCATTCTGCTGAGTCACTCACACAGGCATCAGAGCCACCATTCTGCTGAGTCACTCACACAGGCTTCAGTGCCACCGTTCTGCTGTGAGTCACTCACACAGGCCTCAGTGCCACCATTCTGCTGTGTGTCACTCACACAGGCATCAGAGCCACCATTCTGCTGTGAGTCACTCACACAGGCATCAGAGCCACCATTCTGCTGTGAGTCACTCACACAGGCATCAGAGCCACCATTCTGCTGAGTCACTCACACAGGCTTCAGAGCCACCATTCTGCTGTGAGTCACTCACACAGGCTTCAGAGCCACCATTCTGCTGTGAGTCACTCACACAGGCATCAGAGCCACCATTCTGCTGAGTCACTCACACAGGCTTCAGTGCCACCGTTCTGCTGTGAGTCACTCACACAGGCCTCAGTGCCACCATTCTGCTGTGAGTGACTCACACAGGCCTCAGTGCCACCATTCTGCTGAGTCACTCACACAGGCATCAGAGCCACCATTCTGCTGAGTCACTCACACAGGCATCAGTGCCACCATTCTGCTGAGTCACTCACACAGGCTTCAGAGCCACCATTCTGCTGTGAGTCACTCACACAGGCATCAGAGCCACCATTCTGCTGTGAGTCCCTCACACAGGCATCAGAGCCACCATTCTGCTGAGTCACTCACACAGGCTTCAGTGCCACCATTCTGCTGAGTCACTCACACAGGCATCAGAGCCACCATTCTGCTGAGTCACTCACACAGGCTTCAGAGCCACCATTCTGCTGTGAGTCACTCACACAGGCATCAGAGCCACCATTCTGCTGAGTCACTCACACAGGCTTCAGTGCCACCATTCTGCTGAGTCACTCACACAGGCATCAGAGCCACCATTCTGCTGAGTCACTCACACAGGCTTCAGAGCCACCATTCTGCTGTGAGTCACTCACACAGGCATCAGAGCCACCATTCTGCTGTGAGTGACTCACACAGGCATCAGTGCCACCATTCTGATGTGTGTTCACATACGGCGATGGGGTTCATCAATCTGACGAGCAGATGTACAAAAACAGCAACAGTGAAGTAAGACAGAGTATGAAGTTTAAAGGGGGATTGAAGCAGCAGGCTTGTGTCTAAATGAACCACACCTCTCCACCTCCACTCATTTTCCGTGTAACTATGGCAATAAATAAATCTCTCGATGAAGAACACAGATTTAACAAAAAAAACACACAATCATCATACCAGATGATCGAGGCCTGCCGAAATCGAGGCCTGCCCAGGTTTCACAAAATACGCTCCACCTCAGGAGGGTGTGGTTTCTATAAAACGTCCACTTATATAGTCCTACATTATGTGCTCTGGTGGATAAATAAATCGAGACATATAAAAGCATGTGGGATTTTTCACAAGGCACCCAAACAAAGCAATCTTCTGCACAGTGCAAGCCAACCAGGATAAAACTGCATCGTTTCCTAGCTGAAACAATTAACCACAACAGTGAAGAAACAGTGGCCAAACAGCAAGAAAGATAAGGCTAAATACCATACCCATAACCCCATATATCTGCATAATATACTCTGGAAGATCTCATTTCAGCATTTGGACATTTAAAGACTGTTAACGTCTGATAACAGCTGACAGGTCGTTGTCTTCTTTCTCTGGTCTCTGATTGGTCAGATGTTGACGCTGTGGGCGTGTTTCTTGCACAGGGCCTTGTCCTTCTTGGAGTAGAAAGCCTGGCCTCCCAGATCAGTGTTACACACCTGAGACAGACACAAATTCAGGCCCGCATCACACCTGAGACTAACAAAAATTTGTCACCACACACACACACACGTACCGCACACACACCACACACACACACACACCACACAGGTACACACACACACACACACACACACGTACCGCACACACAGACACACACCTACGCACCACACAGGCACACACACACACACAAACACATATACACACACACACACACCACACAGGCACACACACACACACACACACACACACACACAAATACTGCACACTCACACACACACACACACACACACACACACATGTACCACACACACACCACACAGGTACACACACCTACACACCACACAGGCACACACACACACACAAACACATATACACACACACACACACCACACAGGCACACACACACACACACACACACGTACCGCACACACACAGAAACACATACCACACACACACGCACACACACACGTACCGCACACACGCACACCACACAGGCACGCACACACACACACACACACACACACACACGCACACACACACGTACCGCACACACGAAGCAGGTGTCGTGCCAGCTCCACCCCAGCGCCTCCAGGAACTTGTCTCCCGGCTCGATGGCAAAGTCACAGCCGTGGCAGTTTGTGGCAAACAGGCTGTAATAATCTATCACAGAGCAGAGAGCGGATCAGACTCATAAACCTCAGTCACAGCCCCACCTTCATATCCGAGTGCATTTTCTGTGCAGCTAGCAGGTCACAGATCACTACATTACATCACTGGCACTCAGCAGATGTTCTAATGCAGAGCAGCTTTTTACATATCCTTTTACACAGCTGGATATATACTGAAGGATATACTATCAGAGCAACGTGCCTTGCTCAAGGCTACAACAGCAATGTCTGACTGGAGAATCGAACCCGCAACCTTTGGGTTGCGACCGCAACACAACACAGCCCCCCCGGACCCCCCCGGACCCCCCCAGGCCACTCAGTCCACACCTTTCTCACAGTAGGGCTGGCCATCCTCCAGGTGGAAGGTGTTGTCGCGGATGGGCTGCTTGCAGGAGGCGCACAGGAAGCAGTTCACATGCCAGGTCTGCTTCAGGGCGTTAATCACTTCCTGTGAGGTCAGACACACCATGTGACCTTTACAACGCGCAAAACCACGTCCATGATATCATACAACTAACGACATACGTGACATTATTGACTATAACGACATGTCATCTGGTGTCCTAAGAATGTAATGAAGGTGTTTTGTTGCCATGGGAACACGCTAATTCAGAGCACACTGGTCTTTATTCGTCTGTAATTAAGAGTGAAGTGGGTCCTGGAATACAAGCCACTGCAGGACTCAACTGTCACTCCTGAACTGTCCATCTCATCCCCTTTACTCTGGTAGATATGCAGTGGGATGCAGTTTCTTCTCCTGACCACATTACCAACATTACACCTCTCTGTCACGTAGGAGATGGAGGGAACACACCTTTACCGAGAAATAAACTTTTTATTTCTACTGAGGCTGTTAAAAAAAGAGTACAATTAACCTCAACAGAATAAAAAAAAACTTAATACAGTAAAAGAATAATGTATGTCAATAGAAAAATTATGACCTATGCAGTCCCAACCCTAATTTCTGTTTCCGCTCAGTTTCTGAAGTGGAAGGTCACACTTTGTGAGACTGGTTGCCTGTGCAATGCCTGCATGTGGATGGGCTCTAGACAGCTTTAGCCAGCGTAGCGTTGGCTTGAACCACGGGCTTCAAACAGAGCCACACCTTCATGAGTCTCATCAGAAACGATTTAGGCCTTATTTTAACGATAAAACAGAAAGAATGAGAGGGGAATGAGAGGGAAGAGAGGGAAGGGGGGAGAGAGGGAAGGAGGGAGAGAGAGAGGGAGGGAAGGGGGGAGAGAGGGAAGGAGGGAGAGAGAGAGGGAGGGAAGGGGGGAGAGAGGGGAGGAGGGAGAGAGAGAGGGAGGGAAGGAGGGAGAGAGAGGGAGGGAAGGGGGGAGAGAGGGAAGGAGGGAGAGAGAGAGGGAGGGAAGGGGGGAGAGAGGGAAGGAGGTGAGAGACAGAGGGAGAGAGGGAGAGCTGGGGATTCCCCCTCTCACCCCCATAATCTTCTTTTGGCAGTGGGCGCAAGCGGGGGCGAAGAACTCCTCGTAGCAGCGCTCGCAGTAGATGCACCCCCCCTCCTCCATGAACCCCAGCTCCACCAGCGACGTGTGGCAGTGCCCGCAGTCAAACTCCTCTGGGTGCCACGACTTCCCCAACGCCACCAGGAAGGGACCCCTGCAGGGGAGAGGAGGAACAGAGGCACATTTTACTGCGATATACACGCTCTGTCATCCTACCCTCTAGAGCAGGGCTGCCCAACCCTGCTCCTGGAGACACACATGATTCTACTAAACAGCAGATCTCTAGCTGTTGAATGACATGTACCTTGTTGACCCTGTAAAATGCTAACGTTACATAGCGCATGTACCTGATGTAACCAGGTACACAGGAATGACCCTGTAAAATGCTAACGTTACATAGCGCATGTACCTGATGTAAACAGGTACACAGGAATGACCCTGTAAAATGCTAACGTTACATAGCACATGTACCTGATGTAACAGGTACACAGGAATGACCCTGTAAAATGCTAACGTTACATAGCACATATACCTGATGTACACAGGTACACAGGACGCACGCGCGGAGCTCCTCTCTCACCTGATCAGCTTGTTGCAGGAAGCGCACAGGGGGGTGCGAGTCCCGGCAGGTATGTGCTCTGCCCGCTGCACCAGCGAGCCCTGGCCACCGGGGGGCAGCTGAGGGGCGGGCCGGGCTGAGGGGGCGCTGCTGCTCACCCGTCCGAAAGAGGGGGCGGCCTTGGGCACCCCGGAACCTTCGGGAGAGGAAGAGGGACAGGGTCACACACACCCCACCCCACAAACCTCACAGGACCCCCTATGTCCCTTCAGTAAAGATTTACTTTTCAGAATGGGCCCCCCTGCTCTCTGACTCACACAAAGCAAGGAGGGCCTGAAAATGGTCTCATTGGAAAGTTCCTCTAAGAAAGAGAGAGGTAAATTTTATTTGTTAACAGACCTGGGCCAAAAACAGAAAAGTTTTTATCCAGGTCTAACCCACCAGCGTTGTAGGACAGTAATCGCAAGATACTGTTACCATAGTAACACTGGTACAGCGCACCCCCCCGCAGGGCATGAGATGACCCGCAACTCCAAAATCTAGTCACATCTGTAAATTTAAATCTACATGTGTTTTGTGATCTGAAGTGGTTTATTAACATTTGTGAACAGAAAAGGTACGAATGCAAAACAGTTTTTACGTGCGACACTCCCTCTACACGCAACTCCCAGTTTACAAGAAGAAAGCGACAGACAGGCTTTTGGCACTGCAAGACCACCTGAACATGTGAGACCACCTGTGCCTGTGAGACCACCTGTCCTAGTGAGATCACCTGTGCCTGTGAGAACACCTGTCCACGCAAGACCACCTGAACATGTGAGACCACCTGTCCTCACGCAGAAAGGAGGGGCCGGCAGGTACCTGCTGAAGGGCCGGGCTTCCAGGCGGCGGGCTTGCCCTGGGCGGGGGGGGTCTTGAAGGGGACGGGGCTGCCATGCCGCACTCCGCCAGCAGGGGCTTTGGTCATGGTCTTCACTGCAGATACGACATGAGCGCTGGGCTGCACCTCCACCTCACTGAGGAGAACAAACAAAAATACACACTCACAAACCGAGGACATTACACACAGTTACACACAGAGCAAGCACATTACACACAATTACACACTCACAAACCGAGGACATTACGCATGGTTACACACAGAGCAAGCACAATACACACAATTACACACATACAGAGGACAATACACACAATTACACACGTACAGAGGACAATACACACAATTACGGACATACAGAGGACATTACACACCATTACACACACAGAGGACATTACACACAATTACACATAGATCAAGCATGTTACACACAAAACACACATAGAGGACATTACACACCATTACACACATACAGTGGACTTCATATACATTTACACAGAACTAGAGCATATTACATGCAACTGCACAAAGTTACACACGGATAAAGCACACTACACACAGATGGACTACTAGCAACTGAGAAAGTCACAGTGACACTAAGAGAGATGTCTGTTTCTCTAGTTGTACTACCAACTGTCACACTGAGGGCCTTTCTTTCAGTACCAGAATAATTCAGAAATGAGACCTTCTCCTGCTTTATGGACCCTAAAAATGCACTTCTGTCTGCATCAGCGGCGCTATGTGTCAAAATAACTGTAAGAGCACAACATCACAGTGTTACAGATACTGAGAGAAAGCCAGAGAAAACAAGAGGAAAAACTAGAGAATGTACTGAGTGTGTATGTGTGTGTGTGTGTGTGTGTCTGAGAGAGAGCGAGAGAGAGGGAAGCTGGGGGCTTTGCTGAAAGTGGTCTTTTATTTGGGTGTAAATGACCATGTTCAAATGAACAAAGGGCAGTATACTGGGGACTGGGGTGGGGGGGGGGATATTCCTCTGCTACAGCAACCCCCCCCCCCCCCCCCCCCCCCAACATCAACATGGTTTGGAGGAAAGCATCTGGGGGCACACGGTCATGTTTAAACATCCATCCACAGTTCAAAGTAAAAGTTGTGAAAAAGGCCTGGGACCGAAAGCAGACGCACATTTCAGCCTCGTCAGCTCCCAGACGGGCTGGCGTCCAAATTCAGCACCGCGTGCAGTAATGAGCCGTGCCAACTGCAGCGTGCCCCCCCTCCCCCCCTCCCCCCCAAAAAAAACCGTGTGAAGAACCGCTGGGGGTAGTTTGTTATGGCGATGGTGACCGTGGTAACGGAGCGGGCTTAGTCCAAAGCTCGGCACTTGTGCCTCTGGCTCCTGACCAAGAGAGATGCACACAGCTGCTAAGTACAATTAGCTACGCCCCAATATTCCCACCAATGCACCCCAATATTCCCACCACTACTCCCCAATATTCCCACCAATGCACCCCAATATTCCCACCAATACACCCCAATATTCCCACCAATGCACCCCAATATTCCCACCACTACTCCCCAATATTCCCACCAATGCACCCCAATATTCCCACCACCATGCCCCAATATTCCCACCAATGCACCCCAATATTCCCACCAATGCACCCCAATATCCCCACCACTGCACCCCAATATTCCCACCAATGCACCCCAGTATTCCCACCAATGCACCCCAATATTCCCACCAATGCACCCCAGTATTCCCACACACACAAACACACATACGCAAATAATAGCCTTAGCAGTACATTATGGCCCTGCGTGTACTTGTGTGCATTTTCTAGGACCTTCCATCTAAAATGAGATCTAAACAGATTTATCCTGACCATAAATTTCCACACAAATAAATGTAATAAATGTATAAAATAAATAAAAGGCTTCAGGGAGTGTGTAGCAGAATGTTATATTCTTTTGGGTATATTTTGGAAGTCTGGTCTTGAAAATCTTTATCCACACTGAACAGACATTTCTTATTTTTGGGACCCAAAATATCCCTCCAGGCAGGATTTTTAATTCCAGAAAATGTATGGTTCAGTTTTGCTCCTTACAGGGACCATATATGAGCAAACAGAAAGCCTAGTATTAATGCTAGCCCACACCGTCCTCTATGTTTACGCATTTCCATATACAGACACCGTACTTCACCCAGCACCATCAGAGACGGGCGTCCGAACAGCGAACGGGCGTTCCTCAGTCCTCTGCGGGCTGGTGAACATTTGGTTGACCAGCTGAAAGCGCCGAAAATAAAACTTAAACCAGCTTGACTGGCGTGACCTGGTTTAAGGTTAAAGAATTTTCAGCAGGGCATATTGCCTTCAGTAGTGATTTTCCAGCCATTACTGAAAATAAGGTCTCTGCGCATCACTCTCCGCAGATGCAACCCCGCAGTTGAAAGTAATCCTGAAAGTAATGATCTAATCTATTTTTCTCGCATTACGCAGCACTTCCGCCATTAGACTTCTCCATTAACGGCTAAGTGCCGGCAGCGAGTGCGGTGCATTTACAAAGCCTTTTTCCGCCCGCGTGATAAACGAGGTTTCGCTAGTCTTCGCAGGTGTTCGCGCGCTGTGCGCTCGATTCTCATTATGAACATCTCGCGCCGATTCTCCTCATTTTCGGAAGTCGTGTTATATAAGGACAGATGTCCACGGACGGCGGCCCTTCAGAAGCAGTTTAAAGGCTGCCGGTTTTTGTGTGTCGGCGCGTTTGAACTGTGCAAAGCGGGTGCCCGTGCCAAGCTATTTCAGCGTGATCAATGCCGGTGGTGAATACCGTCCCGGGGACGCAACACGGCTGTTGCCGGGGCAGGGCACAATCCGCGCTTGGCAATATGTCGCCCGTTTTTCTCACAGGTGGCGCTCGCCAGTGACGGGCACGATGCCAGGGCAGAAATGGGCACCGTGACTCCAGACGGCTCACGTCTGCGCGCGGACAGGGGGTCTCCACTGCACACAGAGCGCCATATAATGTTTTGTTATGTTTATTTTTTTTTACTATTTATCTGGATTCAGCCGCATTTTGAATGGAGTCGTGCCACTTAAAGCACATGAAACAGACTCCGTGCCCGCTTTCCCGGCAGCGTATGAACTGAATTACGATAGGCCTCTAGCGGTCATCGCGCCAAAAACGACTAGCAGGAGCGCGAGGGTGAGCTGCTCGTGACGGGAGACGGGAGTTCAAATTTAGAAACGTTCAAGCAAAAGAGAAATAAATAATACTTTACGCGTAAAGTTTGGTTTGCAACCAAAGAGCAGACACATTAGTGCACGGCCTCATTAAACTGGTATGATATGCAATGTACAATGTATGAAATTATTTTATTTATTAATTATTTTATTAGGTTAGCAACCAAAGAGCAGACACATTAGTGCACGGCCTCATTAAACTGGTATGATATGCAATGTACAATGTATGAAATTATTTTATTTATTAATTATTTTATTAGGACACATCACTATGCTGTAATGTGTTAGGGAAATACTTTTTTATTAACTTATTTGTGTGAGATCAAGATTTCTGATCTTGTACTGCAATTCGTAATTGAAAGGCTGCAGTGTTAGTATATATCTGAGAAAGCTTTTTCTCGGACTGGGGGAGTCTATTACTCGCACTGGCAATAATACAACCAACACCAGGCACGAGCAAAGCTGAGTTTTTACTGATAAATCACTGCCATCTGGTGGCCACAGGTGGAATTACTGAGCCTATTGACAGTTATTAGACAGACGGCTGACCCTGGCCACGAAAGAAAGATGAAGATGTCATAAATTCCAGCGCTAGTCCATTTGAGTTTACCCAGCATTTTATGGTAATACAAACCCACAAATCCATACCTTCAATTCACAAATTGGATTAGTATTTTTTTACAGAGTCTGGGTTTTCAAAGTAGGGGGTCTCTGGTCAGACTTGATATCCAACGACTATATATAGATTTGGGGAAACATTTTAAAAAATAAAACTTTATTTTAAAATATAATCCGTTTTTACTGATTATGGGGGCCCCCCAAGACCTGCCTTTGAGCCTGGGTGGGGGTCCCTGGATCAAAACCCCGTTCTAGAGGGACCCCAGAGGTCCTGTGTACTGCTGGGAAGATGTGGATCCCAAATCCACTACAACTAAGATTACCCACAATAAGCATCACTCAGAAACCAGCCTGATGATGATGTCACATACAGCCCAGGTTTATCCATTTCCTTTTTCACACACATCCACACGCTTTTGCAGGACAGTTTTCTTAGCCTTTCTGTATGTGACGTTAAAATAAACATCTGAATTAGGGCTTTCACAGATGTGAACTGAATTGATATGCAAATGAACTACATGTTGTTTTTTTCCCCAAGTTATTTAATCACAGATTTGTGCATATGAAATACTAAAATTCCAGACAAAGCGGCACTTAATATGGAATCATAGTTTGTTGCACAGAACATGGCACATTTTGACTGAAACTTAAAACCTTGATAGAAACTGTCTTTTTTTTCAAACTGATGGCCACATAGGATAAGATCAGTAAAGAATATTTTTTGAGTTTCTCATGTAATCTATTCTCAAAGCAAGAGGCTGCTAACATTACAGAGGATCAGAGGAAAAGAACAGGAAAGAATAAAATCAGGGCAGAAAAAGCAAAGATTAAACATAAATTTTATTAACATATCCTTACTCTTCTAGAGTCTGTTATAGACTCATGTTACATGCACACAGAACACAAGGTAACGTGATTAAAAAAATAAACACATTTCATGAAAAGGCTCTTTGAGTGAAAGCATTACTCCAGGTGTAGAACAGGGAAAACTACACCTCATCAGTCATCACTATGGGAACGAGGGAGGAATACAACCTTCTCCTTCTCACCTCCTGTGCTTATCCAGGTAGTGTAGCTCACCAAATAGTGATCGTTACACAACCGGGTTTCCAAAAGAACCGGCGATTTAATTTAGTGTTCTTCTAAGAATACGAACCGCAAACATCTCTCAACACTTTACGACACTGCACACGCAAGTTCTGTGGATTTGCATAAGTGCAGACCGATATGAAACCAACACTATTAAACTACACACACAGGTTTTCACACACAGATAAACGAGAGAAGGCACCAGGACAAACAGTGAGAAGGAAGACTGGAAGCAGGAGATGAGGAGTGCAGCTGAAGAGAGGAGAGTTTTGGGGGCGCTCCTGTCATTGGCTGGCACGCCGCCCAGCCCGGGGCGGAGCGGACGGGCACTACAGGACATTGAGGACCCGCGCTGACACGCCGTGGTGCCAGTCACGCAGCTGGTTGTATTTCGGCCTGACAACCTCTGGGTCTACTTTGGTCGCCCTGGTAACCAGGTCAAGAGACGCAGGGGGATGGGAAGGAAGGAGGGAAGGAAGGTAGGAAGGAAGAAAGGATGGAAGGAAAAAAAGGAAGTAAGACAAAGTAAAAGAAAAGAGGAGTATGCCATCTAAAATTTTGTTCTATCTTGGTCCATCTTTAATCTGGGCTTTAATTAAGTACTTATTGAGATCTTCTCACATGGCCCCCCCCACTTTAATATTTAAACGCAGACAATATGGGATAAATAAGCGATCATAATGCTATAGCAAATGACGAAAGCATATAACAGCATCCACAGGACACCCGAGCTAAAGGAAACACAGCACAGCAGGCAGTTTAATGTAAAAACCAGCAACTTACTTCTTCCCTGCTTCCCCCTGCTGGCCATCCTCTGAAAGTGCAGGAAAAGGGACTCATTAGCTCATGCAGAGGGGACTAAATCACCAACACATTTCAGTGCGCACTGCATACACTTGCTGGGAGGGTTCTGTTACGGAGGCAGAATAAGCGTTTTGTTTTCTTAGTGCATAGATACTTATGACACTAATACAGAACTAAGCGATCATGTGGTTTTGTCTGCTCAGACAAAGCGCTGGGTTTGAATGAGTGGAAAAGTATCTTTCCTTGGCCATTGGCTGGTGTACTGCCCAGACTGGTCCGGACTGGGCAGGCTTGTTTGGATTGGGTGCAGGCGGGTGGGCAGGTTTGTTTGGGTCGGGTGCGGGGGGGTGGGCAGGTTTGTTTGGGGCGGGTGCGGGGGGGTGGGCAGACTGGTTTGGGGCGGGTGCAGAAGGGTGGGCAGGTTGGTTTGGGTCGGGTGCAGAGGGGTGGGCAGGCTGGTTTGGGTCAGGTGCAGGCGGGTGGGCAGGTTGGTTTGGGTCGGGTGCAGAGGGATGGGCAGGTTGGTTTGGGTCGGGTGCAGAGGGGTGGGCAGGTTTGTTTGGGTCGGGTGCGGGTGGATGGGCAGGTTTGTTTGGGTCGGGTGCGGGCGGGTGGGCAGGCTTGTTTGGGGCGGGTGCGGAGGGGTGGGCAGGTTGGTTTGGGTCGGGTGCGGGGTGGTGGGCAGGCTTGTTTGGGGCGGGTGCGGAGGGGTGGGCAGGTTTGTTTGGGTCGGGTGCGGGGGGGTGGGCAGGTTGGTTTGGGGCGGGTGCAGGCGGGTGGGCAGGTTGGTTTGGGGCGGGTGCAGATGGGTGGGCAGGTCTGTTTGGGTCAGGTGCGGAGGGGTGGGCAGGTTGGTTTGGGTCGGGTGCAGAGGGGTGGGCAGGTTGGTTTGGGTCGGGTGCAGAGGGGTGGGCAGGTTGGTTTGGGTCGGGTGCAGGCGGGTGGGCAGGTCTGTTTGGGTCAGATGCGGAGGGGTGGGCAGGTTGGTTTGGGTCGGGTGCAGAGGGGTGGGCAGGTTGGTTTGGGTCGGGTGCGGAGGGGTGGGCAGGTTGGTTTGGGGCGGGTGCAGAGGGGAGGGCAGGCTTGTTTGGGGCGGGTGCAGAAGGGTGGGCAGGTTGGTTTGGGTCGGGTGCGGAGGGGTGGGCAGGTTTGTTTGGGTCGGGTGCGGAGGGGTGGGCATGACTGGGCAGGCTTGTTTAGGCCCAGTGAGACTCACGCTGCTCGGTGCCAGTGATCTGTGCCAGGATGCGGAAGGAGCGGGACTGGGTGGTGCCGGAGCGGGGGTGCCAGTCCTCCGTGTCCTCCACCAGCCGCTTCCTGCTGGCGTCGCCATGGGAGGGAGAATGGAGCTCCGCATCCGCATCAGCGACGGGTTTCCGTGGCGACCTGAATCACACATCACAGCTGTCAGTGCCATTGGTCACACATGTCAAAACATGAATTATAATGTGTACTTCAGCCACTTGGATACTTAGATACAACTGTACACCACATGAACGCCTAGCCAAAAGCTGATGCACACATATTATATACAGTAATAATCTGTTTATAATAAGAAAAAATAAGTCCCATTCTAATTAATCCATAAAGAGCACAAACTCTCTATGCACACTACACATGATTCAGATGTACTGTAAGCTACCTGTTAGCCTAAAAATCGGTCCTGGGGGATTCAGCTAATCTGAAATCAGTTCTACACAGTCCACAGTTTTACGGGTGATAAATTAGGTCAGGAAAATAAAATATGAATCATTAAAATGACATGAGTAAACGCAAAATAAAATATCAATATTTTCAGGACTCTTTCCACTTTCCACTGCTCTTTACAGTCAAATGCATGGGGTTAACACTGGGGGCTATTTACCTCCTCTGAGGAGTTTTTCTGCAGATTGGAAATGAGAGACAGACAGATAAAAAAAGAGACAGATAGAGAGTAGAATCAGAAAAAGGGAAAAGACCACAAGGCAGAGAGGTTTTTGGAAGGTAAGCATTTTCTAAACAAAGCTTTTCTGTGTGTTAGCAAAAATTCAATTTCAGATGTTTTCTGACTATTTCTGAAGTTTTAAACAGAAGAATTCTGTGCACCAGAACATGCATGAAAAAGTTGCAAGCATTCTGAACAGAAATAATATGAGCCTAGAATCTTTAGTGAAGAGAACAAACCCTGTCGAAATGCCTGATACCCCTCCAGATAACTCTCATAAAAACATGAATAATCATGTAAAAGATGAATCAATGTGGATCAACATGGCATTCATGCAGGGAGGTGGTTTTATGGATTATTAAACTTAATGAAAAGCTGGACAACTAAAACAAAATTATGATGAAACCAGATGAATTCTGATTGATCCAATGTTTATTGGAATCGTTCCTTAAATTGAACAGCAGGCACTAAGGTGAAGACTGCGATCTGCACTTACTTAAGGATGCTGTGAAGACCACCACTTAAAACAGAAAAGGACACAAGATCAGCCAGATAGGTATAAAGCTAAGAGGCTCAGAGAATAGCCACAACACACTGAAAATATGAGCATAAGGGTCTATGAATATATAGTTCTATTAATATATGATGTCATGCACTATTTTCCACACTAGATGGGGCTACAACACCCTGCATTTTAGATCATTACATCCCGTTTGCTTTTGCTACACACACATGCAAACAATGCACAGAAACACAAACACACACATAGACAAACACACACACAAACACACACACACACACATAAATCTAGGTTACGCTGTACATGTGTTTTTTGTACAACTGGTTTATGAGTACATACTCTTAAATACAGTAAAACAAAAAAAGTGATGGCTGTCCATATTTAAGGATTTTTAAATAAAGAGCACAAGCAGACTGCTGTTAAAAGTACAGAACGACAGATATCACAGCAAATAATTAATGGGCGGGGTTTTCCCTGTTGTTTACATTCATAAAATTTTTTGCCAAACTATTATCAGAAGAAAAAGGTACGAAGATGAAGCACAGCACAGCACACACTCAGGAGGGTTATAGAGGGGACAGGGCCATGCATGGTGCACGATGGAGGAAGAGAGGGAGAACAGGGACAGGCTACTGCCACGATGGCCACTGACTTTGTCACCGAAGCCTCCTGTAGAACGAGAGCCGAGGAAAAAGAGAGCAGAAAAGGAGAGGGAAAGAGGGAAAGAGAGAAAGAGGGAAAGAGGGAAAGAGGGAAAGAGGGAAAGAGGGAAAGAGGGAGAGCTTTTATTATTAACCATTAAAACACAGCTCTCCAAACACGAGGCCCTCCAAGGGCACATGCTAGCATAGCTTAAGCAGCTAGCACGATGCACACACACACAAACACACACACATATACACGCGCACACACACACACACACACACACACACACACAGTCCCGCGAGTCCAGTTCAAATCCCATCCCACAGTATTATCTGTCTACGCCACGTGACATGACCTCACATACATTCGTAAATTCCTGCTTGTTTTATTTTTTTGGCAACTTCTCAATTTTTCACACTTATTCTCAAACCCAGGTCAGTTGCCAGTGAAGCTCATTTTGTCCCAAGTGCTCCACATTCCACCTGCCACTCCTAAATAATGGCACCTGCCCAGATCAAGACACCTAAATAATGGCACCTGCCCAGATCAAGACTGCCTGAAACACTCCTGGAATTCAAGGCAGAGGCTTTTCCTAGAATTCTATAATCCATTACTCTCTTTTTTTACTTAGTCCTGCTTTTCTTTACTGAGACCTTCTTGGCCATCTGCTGAGGCCAGTGATTGACTGGTCCTTATCCCCTCTAGTTTAGCTGTGATGGTCGCTGGGGAACACCACTCACAGAATTGATAGCAGTCTGCCTGGACTAGTAATGCTAGCATGCTGACACAGGTAGAGCATCAGCATAGCCAATAGGATGATGGGAGTCCACCCTGAAGCTGAACTGAACCAGTCAGTATTATGTATGTTCAACAAGGCCAACCTTGGGGCTGCTGGGTGGCTCATTCAGTTAAAGCACTGTGGTAGTGCACGGACGGGCCCCACGGTCTGGTATCTGATCCGGACCACAGCCAATACTGACTGTGGGTGGCATCCTCGCTGAGTGTCACATGATTGGATCCAGCCTCACCCAGGGAGGGGAGGGCCACAGCCGGCCGGGATTACAGCTTCTCATCACACACCAACAACCCCCGTCAGACGATCGGACACCCATCAGACAAACAGACACCGTCAAGTTCATCTGTAGAGATGCACATGAAGTGCACACCAAAGCATTCCAACATCTATCAGCATTTATTCCAACATCTATTAACATCCATTAAACTGAAACCGGCTCTGTATACATTGCCTATGTGCCAATTTGAACTTAAAAGTGTGTTGTAACAGATTAATGACCCACAGTGACTTTGGTTTAACTCCACATGCGCTGCTCTCCCAGGAGAAACCCAAACACTGAGAGGCGTTAGCGGCAGGCGCTAAAGGACGGGAAGCTGCCTCTCCTTTCATGGTCGCGGGACGAGAGCAGCTCAGTCTCTCTCTCTCTCTCTCTCTCTCAGTCTCTCTCTCTCTCTCTCTCTCTCTCTCTCCCCCAATATAGCCGAACGCGAGAGCTCCTCACAGACAGCCCTGTCCACGACGGTGCTTATACTGGCTGCACCACCATGAACAATAAGGAGAAGAACACATGTTTTGACTCTGAAACGTTTTGTTTCTGTTCGGTGGGAGAGGTTAAATTTAGCCGTCTGACTTTGTCTCATCTGCTGAAAAATGAAGTGTGAGGTAAGTGGGGGATTGGAGTTAAAATAGCACGTTTTTCTTGGAACGCGAAACCAACGTGCAAGTCCGTCTGACAATAAATGAACATTTGGTTTCCCCGGATACCAGCCGCTGCAAAATAAATACAGGATGATAAAGCAGACGCAGCGCGTGATATTTATTAATCAGTTAGAAATTAAGTGTCACTCAAGTGTGAGTCCAGACAGGCATCCCGCCCTGATGTTTGAGTAACCAATAAAAACGAGGTGCACCCACCAGGGAAGGAGCTCAGGTTAGTGAGTGACACCTACCTTTCAGCCTCTGTGAAGGGGAGAGGCTGGGATTGGGTTTGTACTGTGAAAGGGGAGGAGATAGGGGCAGGGTTTGCTCTGAAAGGAGAGGAGAAAGGGGCAGAGTTTGCCATGAAAGGGGCAGGGTTTGCTGTAAAAGGGAAGGAGTTTGGGTTGAATCTGCAGTGAAAGGGGAGGAGTCAGGATGGAGATTTGTCTGTAAGGGGAGAGGTTGCATAGAATCTGCTTGGAAAGAGGAAGAGATGGGAGTGGAGTTTGCAGTAAAAGGGGAGGAGAAAGGGGTGTGATTTCCTGTGAAAGGGGAGGAGACCAGGGCGGGGCTTGCTGTGAAAGGGGAGGAGATAGGGGCGGGACTTGCTGTGAAAGGGGAGGAGATAGGGGCGGGACTTGCTGTGAAAGGGGAGGAGATAGGGGTGGGGCTTGCTGTGAAAGGGGAGGAGATAGAGGCAGGGCTTGCTGTGAAAGGGGTGGGGCTAACAGTGAAAGGGGAGGGGGATAGGGGCGTGGCTTGTCGTGAAAGGGGCGGGGCTTGCAGTGAAAGGGGAGAAGATAGGGGTGGGGCTTGCTGTGAAAGGGGAGGAGATAGAGGCAGGGCTTGCTGTGAAAGGGGCGGGGCTTGCAGTGAAAGGGGAGGGGATGGGGCGGGGCTTGCTGTGAAAGGGGAGGGGATATGGGCGGGGCTTGCTGTGAAAGGGGCAGAGCTTGCAGTGAAAGGGGAGGAGATAGGGGCAGAGCTTGCAGTGAAAGGGGAGGGGTTAGGGACCTACCCGTTGTGCTGCTCAGTCCTGCCGAGGCCCTCCTGCAGGCCCCGCCTCTGCCCGGTGGCGAGCTGGGAGGCGTTCTGGGCGGAGTAAAGGTTGATGGGGGAGTTATACACGGCGGGCTGCGACGGGACGGCAGCGGGCGGAGGCCCCGCCCCTCTGGCGGGGGAGGAGGACGGAGGGAAGGGGGAGCGTCCCAGGCTCTGCTTGGCGGTGGAGGTGGGCGGGGCCGGTGAGCGGGTGATAGGGGGCGTGGCCGGCGAGCGGATTATAGGGTGTGTGGCCGGTGAGCAGGTGAAAGGGGGCGGGGCTTTGGCAGGGGTGGGGACAGAGGTGAAGGCTGGGGCTGGGGCAGAGGTGGGGTTCGCAGGGGTGAACGCGGAGGACGCAGACGGGATGGAGGCCACTTTGGGCGCAGACACGGAGGAGGTGACCACGCCCACACTGCCGCCGCCGCCTCCAAAGGGCCGGGCCGTCTTGTTGAGGGTGGAGCCGGGCGCCGGGCTGGCGTGCACGGTGGGCGGGGCATGCTGTGCGATGGGGAGGGGCTTAATCACCTCCACGGGCTGGTCCTAAACGGTGTGAGGGAAACACATGCAGGGCTCTCACACCCAAACACAGCACACGCATGCAGGACCCACCCCAACACTCATGCCTCCTTATCCACAGAGCGGGAAAGGTCAAGGGTCAGAGGGCAAAAGTCCTGCCGTGGGTTTCCTCCACCCGTCCACTCAGCCAGCTGACTTCACTAATCAGTTATACCACCTGGCTGAAGAATTGCGTTAATTAGCAAATCCAGGCGATTGGAGCAAAATCCTGGGATGGACTTTTACTTTCTGAACCTGCGTTTTCCACTTCTGCTTTTCACTTTTCACTAGTTTTGCATCATTTATGATTATTTTAAGGTAGTGTTGCCACAAATTGTCAAGGAAACAAGGCTTGCAAGAGATCATTAATTTCTCTCTCTTCTCCAGTGGCCACTGACCAGGCATGGCCATCAATTCTAAAGGTATGCATTACTTTTATGGAATGCAAACCATAAATAAAAACATTTTTGTGCTACAAAAAAAAAACCTTCCAGAGAATGTTGATAAATGATTATTGTTCAATTTATTTAGAGTATTAGTTTATTTTTCTTATTGCAGTGTAAGCAATAGCAAAGTGGAAAAAGGTGGGCCTCAGATGCTGCAATCCCAGCATGCAGTGCTGCAGGATAATGCTGCCAATCATAGTGTACCTCTATGACATCACAGAGTGCCTGCTCACATGCTTAGTTTTCCATGCATGTTCAGTGTCTGGCTGCCACAGAACTTCAACAGTCAGTACTTCATTTAAAATACACGTTTGGCTGCAATGGTCAATATTTCTCAGTGCGTTTACACAGAATTATTTGGATACTCACTGGAGAATCTTACTCTGTGAGGGAGACACACTAACCTTTGGTGCAGCTGCAGCATTGGGAACCGCAGAAGCTCTGTAAAGAAACACAAATACACGTGGAGTGAGACAAACGATTCACACAGTAGGACTTTCTGAAACAGCCTTCCGCACATAAAGGCAAGTACAGGACACCTTACCCCCCCCATCCCCATAGAGAGAGAGAGAGAGAGAGAGAGAGAGACAGAGATGGGGTGGGTGGTAAAGCTTTTCCTGTACAGACACAAACCATCACATCCGCTCAAACCCAGCTAAGGCTAATACTCTAAACACATGGTCAAAGCCAGGTTTGAGTGCACAGCTCAAAAACTGCGCTCTGAGCAATCTCGAAGAACCTTCCGGATCCTTCCGTGTGAAAGCCCTGCTCTTCCTGCCTAAGACCGTTACTTCTCAGACACAAGCTTAGCCGGGCACGATGAGCGCAGACTTTCCGACATCTGTGAGATAGCGCCTCTTTGTGTTTTTCAGGGAGAGGGTGTAACCATTTTGACACTGTGGTCAAACAGCAGACTCCTCAGTGTGTGTGTGTGGTGAGCTGCAGCACAGAGGAAAAGCGAAGCTCTCCCACAGCTTCTGACATAGATGCTGACTGTTAGACCCTTCGACTGGGGGTTATAAGAATATAAGAGAATGTAACTATGCAAACAGGCCTCTCGGGCCCAGTGGTAATCTACCCTGTTGCTGGAGATCTACTATCCTGTAGGTTTTCACTCCAACCCTAAAAAGGCACGGACATTTAGACATTTACCAGACCTCCTTCTCCAGAGAAATTAACACCACTTACATTCTTTACACAATATTCACCCATTCATACAGCAGCACATTTTACTGAAGCTGTTCATTCGGCTTAAGAACCCTGGTCCAGGGCAGTTCCACAGCTGAGCATTTCATCTACAATACCATATTTATTTAATTGTAAATAAATGTTATTTTATTAACATACATGGTTCAATTAGTTCTTTTTGCTGATTTCTGAACTTTTGTGAAAAAAACACCAGCCTACACACAGTACATATACTTGTGCACACACACACACACACATATGCACGCACGCACGCACAGACACACACTCTGCATGGCCGGTAGTATACAAAATGAAAGCCAGATGATGTCACAGCTCAGATCCAGGTCAAGAGAAGAGTTCACCACAACCTGACCGGTCCTACAAGCAATCGCTTCAAGTGCCAGAAGCAGCACTACACCCGAACGGAGCCAAACCTCTACTCCACACAGGAGTTATTTGGTGAGAAATATAATTTAAAAAATGAGTCTGTGGCAGACAGAGCTGCACTCTGTGGCTCACACGCTCTACAGTCACACTGCTGAGGTTTAAACACGGAGATAAGACAGCGTCCAAAAAACACACAGCTACTTCAGTCTCAGATTAAAGGGTATAGAGGCCTGGCTCAATGCACTCAATCACACACATGGACACACACACACTCACAGACTCACACACACTCACAGACTCACACACACACACACACACATTCACACACACACACACACACACATGGACACACACACTCACACACTCACACATACACACACACGCACACACACGCACACACAAAAACCAACACACACTCACACACACACACTCACACACACACACACACACACACACACACACACGCACGCACACACACGCACGCACACACACGCACACACAAAAACCCAACACACACTCACACACACACACTCACACACACACACACACACACTCACACACTCACACACACAAATTCACAGCACTCACACACACACACACATGCACACACACTCACACACACACACACATTCACACACACACATGCACACACAAAAACACGCACACACACACACATATACGCATACACGCATACACACACACACACACACACACATATACGCATACACGCATACACGCGCACACACACACACACACACACATTCACACACACACATGCACTTGCACACACACTCACATCACTCACACATGTACATACACACACACACACACTCACACTCATACACACACACACACACACAGACACTCACACAGGCATTAAAACACTTAAAATAGCCGAGGTTCCTACACAGCTCATGAGCAATCACAGGGACACAGGCAGACTGACGTTCCTCCATCCTGCTATCAAAACACGCTGTTCCCCTCAGTTTTACACAGGAAGTGATCACACTTAGAGGTGACAGCCACCCCCCCCCATCTTTCAGTTCTCCACCTTTACCACATCCCTTGTGAAACCCCACACAGTCTTCATCAATGAATCGAGTGCCCTTTAAGAGAAGGGATGGATTCATCAATACTATATCCACCTGAGACCAGGCACAAACCAAGTTTAAGTATTTAAGTGTCTTGGATGGCAACAAAAACATGTTGCAGTGAAAACATTTTCAAAAATATTATTTTTTTTTTTTTTTACAGAATGTCCCTTGTAGTGTAGGGTTCAGCACAGCAGCATATATGGTTCTTGAGATTAGGACCAGAGACTCGTGTCCCCTACAGGGGACAAAAATGAATTTCCAGGTCTTAGAAGGACATCTAAATATATGCACAGCTATTCACACTTCACTGTAGGACAAGGGAATCCATCCCTTCTCTCAAAGGGCACTCGATTCATAACACCTCAGTCTGTCTTACATCGTACGGTATGTCACCCTGGATGAATGCTAAATGCCTGTCATGTAGAGGAATGTCACATAAACACAACACCACATGTCTGCCATACCAAACTGGCACATTTGTTCCCAGACCTGAGTGACCCCAGCACTCCAACTCCGGTCCTGGACATCCAGTGCATGTTTTAGATCCAACCAGCGACATTTGGATTCTCAAAGAGCTGTACGCACAGAGCTGGGTCACTCTGGTATCAGACTGCAGTCAAACACTTTCACGAGCACACATACTGCACTGTATGCACAGAGCTGGGTCACTCTGGTATCAGACTGCAGTAAAACACTTTCACAGAGTACACATACTGCACTGTACGCACAGAGCTGGGTCACTCTGGTATCAGACTGCAGTAAAACACTTTCACAGAGTACACATACTGCACTGTACGCACAGAGCTGGGTCACTCTGGTATCAGACTGCAGTAACACACTTTCACCGAGCACACATACTGCACTGTACGCACAGAGCTGGGTCACTCTGGTATCAGACTGCAGTAACACACTTTCACCGAGCACACATACTGCACTGTACGCACAGAGCTGGGTCACTCTGGTATCAGACTGCAGTAACACACTTTCACCGAGCACACATACTGCACTGTACGCACAGAGCTGGGTCACTCTGGTATCAGACTGCAGTAACACACTTTCACCGAGCACACATACTGCACTGTACGCACAGAGCTGGCTCCTGGCATAAACACTCCAGGCAGACGTTCAGGACCACAACCACCCCTGGGCCACACAATGCAACTTTTCTTTATGTGATTTAGTGAATCATGTAGGAGCGCTTTGGGGCCAAACCAGTCATCCTATTTAGGGCCACCGAAACCATACAGTATGCAGCCTGCAGCTGTAACTCGTGACCTAAAGAAAGGTTATGATCTAATCTAATTAAGAAGTCGGCACAAAATCCTTTAAATGATCAGCCCATGTCATGTAGCCCTGGCACATAAGCACAGAGAATGTGTCATAAGACAGTAGAGCTCGATCTGGTCCAGGTTCTGGGTTTTGTTTGTCAGGTGTCTGGCCATGACTTCTTCATTCAGACCCCTGGCGTAACTCAAACCGCAGACAGGAAACAGACCTGCAGGGCTTGTCCTTCCTCCAAAACTGTGATGTGTCTGAAGCGCCTGGTGAAGAGATGGACGTTGTGATGCATTGAAACTGGTCAAAATGTCCTCTAGTCAGACGGGCAAGCCCATTTTTAATGAGTGGCACACCTCAGACACAAACACAAAGTGAGTAAGTCTGCTGGAGGATGTGGAGATCCGAGTGGATTTTATCAGTATTGACATCTGTGTTCAGCAGGGACATCTTCCTGTAATGCGAAATGGGCGTTTCACTTCTCCCAGGCCTCGCCAGGCCTGTGACACAAAGGGAGTGAAACTGAGGTCAGGAGAATAGGAAGAACACCGGTATCGCATCCCCAAGGGGACAGTACTGATCAGCATGAGACGGCCAATCATCACGCTTCGCTATAGCGAGCACGCGCCGATATGCTTCACACTGTTCCGGATGTGGAGAAGTCGAGAGAGCTGCTTTGTGTTTGCAGCACATCCTATATCGTCATCACTCTACAGCGTGGAATGAACAAGGACCTGAACATCAGGGGAACTTTGGGGTTTAGGAGAACTACTGCCGTGCCTTAGCAGCCTGACAGAATTAAATAATCATCCTGATATCTGAGAATCTGTTCCACAAACAGAAGCCCTTTTTAGTTCCAAGCTTCTACGATCTGAGCAACCACTAATTCCAGACCAAACGGACACAACTGCAATAAAAACAGAAACTGGACACAGCAGCAGATTCTTCTGTGTAACTGCAGTATTTTCTTAATCTCCTTGTTTTTACTCCAAATATGCCATTCTATCCAAGGCTCCAGAATGTTACGGTGAATGTTCTTAGTGACTCTAACAACACAATTTCATTTTAATGTGATTGAGAAAGTGTGGAATAAAGCAAATATTCCTCCTTGGGCAGGACCACCAGAGTGCTTTTCAAAGAGGGAGTACATATAGCTGTAGACACTAATGAATGAATACTGTTACAGTAAATTACTGTTTTAAACAGCACCCAGCCCTCTTAAAGCATCCTGTTTCTGAAGTCCTCATGGATGTTATGATTACTGCACCTCAAGCTTTAAGACAGGAAGCACAGGCACAGACACACCTGCACCAGCATTTTCACTGAGCTACAGCTGACTAATATGAAGAAAATAAATGAAGGTTCTAAGCATATATGATTCATAGTCTTTCAAAGCCTTTATTTCTGCAGTCTTGGCTTTGTATTTCAGGGTACATGCTGTCATTGCTGAGGTGATTCCCCACCTGTACGGTCTGTACGGCCTTCGTTTCAAACCCCAGAGCCTGGGAACGCCTCCAGGAGGATTCCCGCATAGTATTGGCATCCGAAGGAAAAAAGGAAAAGAAGGGAAATTCCATTGAGTGCTGCATGGCAGTCCAGCAGGGGGGCTTTGGGCAGGCTCTAAAACTGCCTTCGAATGACTATAAGTGTTCAGAAATGCACAGTGACTGTAGACAGCAGTGCTGTATAATGGTTAGGAAGTCAGGCTTGTGATGTACAGGCTACAGGGTCCATTCTGAGGTGGGACACTACCATTGCACATGGCAGTGGGATGGTAGCACGGACCTGGCAGCAGATACAGGTGATTGGCCGTTCAAAATTTGAGCGGGAAAAAAAGACCTTCACCTTCAATCGATCTTCCGCCCGGTGCCATGAGACTACGCGGCCATGAAACCTCGCTGTGGCGCTGTGCGGCTTTTCCTGCTCGTTGGGTGACGCTGTACTCCCGCTTCCGTTTGTTTAATCCCCATGTGGACTCGCCTGCAGAATTATCTTCATATCGTTGTGCAAATACCTGCAGGGCCCTTATCAGCTCGCTGTCAGTTCAGAGATCACACGGGGCCAAAGGGTGGAGACAGCAGCACGCAGGGGTGTGGGGAGCGGCAGGGAGGCCCGATTACCACACACAACCCCCCCCCCCCCCGGCCCCCACCCCCACCCCCCCGCCCCCGCCCCCACCCCCAATTTCCGTGGGCTGAACTGGGGCTGAGGTGACTAACCGCACAGCGTAATTAAACACAAACCTGCCTAAAGCTGTCCATACAGGGTCAACAGACACAGTGCTGCTGAGCCATTTAATAAGACTCTGTTCAGAAAGCCTCAGGCTCCTCTGAAGCAGGCTTTTTTGTGTGGAGGGTTAACCTCAGAGAGACATTCTCACTCCTGGGTGCACAGGAGAGGGGTTTATTTAATCAGCGGGTGTCTCGGGCCGCGGGCGGGCCGAGCGGGTGTCCTGCGGTGGTCTGAGGGCGATATCGGCTGGGCTCAGTCGGGGTTCAGTGGAGGCTTCACCCCCCCCCCCCCCCCCCGCAGCCTCCTGCCCCCCCACAGAGCAGGGGGCTCAGTGTAAACGCTCTCTGATCCCTCAGAGAGAACCTTTCATCCGCCGTGGGCCAGTTTTTTACTGTAGAGACCACTGGACGGAGAATAAGTCCTGCAGGTCTTTTTGATCCCCGTTTTTTTTTTTTTTTTTTTTTTTAACCATTCAAAGGGAAAATGTGAAAAAAACAGACCCATCCTCTGTGTCAGCGACTCCCAACCCTTGTCTTGGGGAACCCTCATATATGCCCCTGTACCTGGGGAACCCCCATATATGCCCCTGTACCTGGGGAACCCCCATATATGCCCCTGTACCTGGGGAACCCTCATATATGCCCCTGTACCTGGGGAACCCCCATATATGCCCCTGTACCTGGGGAACCCTCATATATGCCCCTGTACCTGGGGAACCCTCATATATGCCCCTGTACCTGGTATACCCCTGTACATAGGGCATCAGTAATATTTCCACCCCCACATGAACACAGACGTTGCTCAGTCGCACACAGCCAGGCTGGACGTGCCCTCAGCAGGCTGTTCACTGCAGGAGGAACCCACAGTGAGCATTCAGCAGGGAAATGAAGGCGCATGACCAGGCAAGACAGGGCAGCCGATTCATACAGCAGCTCCCCCCCCCTGCATCTCAGCAGCACTGCTTGGGGGGGGGGGGGGGGCAGGTGGATAGTGGGTACTGAGTGCCTGGGGCGGGGCGACGGAGAGGGGGTGGAGGGAGGGTTAGTGTTTGCCTGCGGTGGGGTGGGGGGGCGTAGAGGGGGGGTTAGTGGCTGGGGTGGGGCATGGGGGAGGCAGTGGAGGGGGGGACACTGTTGTGAAAATATTGGCCATGTGCCGTTTCTACAAAAATGAACGGGTGACCTCTGAAAACAAGCTTGTGAAGTTACTGCGTGACTGGCCAGTGGTCGCAGAATAATTACACACTTCCTCCACTTCCACTTTTTCTTCTCTTAGTTCAAAGACATACAAAATCACTGGGACGGGACTGGGTGCTCACTTTACCCTGAAAAGCTTGTGATTTTTTTTTTTTAAAGCTGGGCGTGTGCGTTAAATTGCTCTTTGATACATGAGTCACACAGGATGTGTGATATTTCAGTATGACACAAAACAAATCCCCTGGGTACCATCTAGTACACATACAGCACATGTACAGGCTGTCGTTTGAGCATTAAAAACTTTGTGCTTTTTATTCTTGTGTGTTTAAAGTGTTCCTGTAAACCGGAATGCAGCTAGCAAGTTCTATCCACAGCCAGAACGCAATGTTTTCATTACTGAAATATTCAAACAGGTAGCTACAAGCTTGCAAGCTAACATGAAAAGCTGTAATGAACCTGTACTGACCATGTTGTGGCTAAAGCAGCTGATGTTCAAAGAAGACAATCTAAACAGCTAGTAAGTAAACCAGCTGGTTATGAAATAACTGAGCCACTGAGTGGGATGTCAAGATTACAGTAAATGGGATCCTGCAATTTACTAACAGGGAGAAAACATGCAAAATAACTAAACCAAGCAATAACCCACTTGCAGACTAAAGAACCAGCCTTCAGGGGTCGACCAAGTCCAAGGTAAAGCATTCTCTTTTTTTGAACAGAAAGATTACAGTGCAATAATAATACAGTAACATTGAGTGTCTTACTTCTGAAGTGTGAGTTTGAGATTGCTGGTGCAGGCCTTGATTTTATTTTGAGCCTCCAGGTGGTTCATTCCGTTGGTCTGGATGCCGTCGATCGACAGGAGCACGTCTCCGACAGAGATGTGTGCCTTTGAGGCCTTTCCTCCATCTGTCAACTGTGAAGACACAGCACCCAGGTTACAACGCCTTCAGACATGAGGCTTCACAGCTATATCACACTGAGAGAATACCAGAGAAGAAGAGCTTTACAGTTCTATCACAGAGAGACCACAGAAGAAGAGCTTTACAGTTCTATCACAGAGAGACCAGAGAAGAAGAGCTTTACAGTTCTTACACAAAGAGACTAGAGAAGAAGAGCTTTACAGTTATATCACAGTGAGAGAACACCAGAAAAGAAGAGCTTCACAGTTCTATCACACTGACAGACCAGAGAAGAAGAGCTTTACAGTTCTATCACAGAGAGACCAGAGAAGAAGAGCTTTACAGTTCCATCACACTGAGAGACCAGAGAAGAAGGGCTTTACAGTTCTATCACACTGAGAGAACACCAGAGAAGAAGAGCTTTACAGTTCTATCGCACTGAGAGAACACCAGAGAAGAAGAGCTTTACAGTTCAATCACACTGAGAGAACACCACAGAAGAAGAGCTTTACAGTTCTACCACACTGAGAGAACACCAGAGAAGAAGGGCTTTACAGTTCTACCACACTGAGAGAACACCAGAGAAGAAGGGCTTTACAGTTCTATCACACTGAGAGAACACCAGAGAAGAAGGGCTTTACAGTTCTATCACACTGAGAGAATACCAGAGAAGAAGAGCATTACAGTTCTATCACACTGAGAGACCAGAGAAGAAGAGCTTTACAGTTCTATCACACTGAGAGACCAGAGAAGAAGAGCTTTACAGTTCTATCACACTGAGAGAACACCAGAGAAGAAGAGCTTTACAGTTCCATCACACTGAGAGACCAGAGAAGAAGAGCTTTACAGTTCTATCACACTGAGAGAATACCAGAGAAGAAGAGCTTTATGGTTCTAACACAAAGAGACCAGAGAAGAAGGGCTTTACAGTTCTATCGCACCGAGAGAACACCAGAGAAGAAGAGCTTTATGGTTCTATCACACTGAGAGAATACCAGAGAAGAAGAGCTTTACAGTTCCATCACACTGAGAGACCAGAGAAGAAGAGCTTTACAGTTCCATCACACTGAGAGAACACCAGAGAAGAAGAGCTTTACAGTTCTATCGCACTGAGAGAACACCAGAGAAGAAGAGCTTTACAGTTCTATCGCACTGAGAGAACACCAGAGAAGAAGAGCTTTATGGTTGTAACACAAAGAGACCAGAGAAGAAGGGCTTTACAGTTCTACCACACTGAGAGAACACCAGAGAAGAAGGGCTTTACAGTTCTATCACACTGAGAGAACACCAGAGAAGAAGGGCTTTACAGTTCCATCACACTGAGAGAACACCAGAGAAGAAGAGCTTTACAGTTCCATCACACTGAGAGACCAGAGAAGAAGAGCTTTACAGTTCCATCACACTGAGAGACCAGAGAAGAAGAGCTTTACAGTTCTACCACACTGAGAGAACACCAGAGAAGAAGAGCTTTACAGTTCTATCGCACTGAGAGAATACCAGAGAAGAAGAGCTTTACAGTTCTATCGCACTGAGAGAATACCAGAGAAGAAGAGCTTTACAGTTCTATCACACTGAGAGAACACCAGAGAAGAAGAGCTTTACAGTTCTATCACACTGAGAGAACACCAGAGAAGAAGAGCTTTACAGTTCTAACACAGTTCTATTAATGTCAGTTGCTCTCACGTGCCACACGTCTGGCCTATGATTTAATTAGCCATGATAATCACAAGCTCTAGAAAAGACTGAAGCACAGCACTGCGGAGGCCACTGCAGTCTAACTACTAGATAAGCTAATGGGCCACTGTGCAAGGAATTATCAAATTACCATAAGCCAATGCCAGAATGCTGACCATATGAACAGACCACTATTCAGATGTTTTTCTGTTCTATCCTAAAACTGTGCTGTGGTGTCTGTGTGTGTGAGAGTGTGAAGAGGAAGAGGAAGAATAAATGTGTATGCTGTACACTGTGAGAAAGTGCTCAGCAGTGCACCAGGCCCGGTGTCAGGGGGACAGGCCTGGGGTTCGCCTGTGTGGCCTGCAGCAGGTAGAGCAGTGTCTACCTGACAGGTGAGCGCAGTACTGCAGGAATGTTACACACCTCTGGGGGCAGAGAGGTAACTGGAGAGGCAGAACCAGAGGCAGCTGCTTCCGAATTCCACAGGAAACAGGGGGAGGGGGTGAGCGTGGGGAGGGGGGAGTGGTAAAATAAAATATCTCATCCAGTTTTTGGGTCGCTTGAGCGTGTGCAAGAGGTTTCGAAGCCTTTTCTCGTTTAGGACCCCAGAGTGAATGAAACAGGACTGATGGTATATGTTCAGGTCTGGAGCAGGATTTTTTCAATATTTAAAAGAGCGAACAGGTTGCTAATATGGGGTAGTTTACAAAAAGAAAAAAGAAAAAGCCACTCTCTGGCTCTGAAGAAGCTTTCACACACATACCCAAATGGCCCCTCTTCATAAGTGTGAAACATTTCAGTGTCATTTCCTCTACTGTTAGAACACTCCACCACTTTGGGGCTTTGACGAAGACAAACCTTTCACGCATTCAAAGGGCTCCCTGGTCCAAACAGAAAATACATTTCAGAGATGTCTGCCCTGCTGCCAGAATACTAATGTTTAAGATCTAAAGCCGTCGCTGTGTCTGAGGCCCGCTATCCCGGCTCGAAGCCCCGCCCCTTTGGCTGCATGTGACCGCCGTTATCACACAGGAATAGCGCTCGCACTCGACAATGGAATTCCACTCCACACCGCACGGCATTACCGCCACTATAATAAGACAAGCGGGGGAAGAAGTATGCATCAGGGCATTCAGGCCTGTACAGCCTGAGCTAAAGAAAAAACTGATTCTATTTACTGCACTTAAATATCAAATAAAAAGAAATGGGGAAAAAAAAAAAATTATGTAGTGTAATATCTTCCATAAATTATATAATAATCCAATAATCACTGCAGGAGGGAAAAAGTGACTTGGACCCTCGGCCAATCCTTGGCTATAATTAACCAGCACAGTGGTGTCGCGTGGCTGGCTAATCCTGTGATATTATTCCTCTGACATTTTACCAAACAAGGGCCTATGTGCAGAGAGAGAGAGAGAGAGAGGGAGAGGGGGAGAAGGAGAATGAAAGAGAGAGAGGGAGAGGAGGGAGGAGAGAGATTGATCCAAATTCGTGTGTAGGCTTGCATGCTTGCAAGAATGTAAATACAGATCAAACCTAGATCTCAACCATGAAATTAGCTTTTTGTTATTTTTTATTTGTGGGAAGCCAAGTTAAGGAATAAGGATTATTATATCAACAGGCTTCTACACTTCCAGAATGAGAAAACTGAATCGAGCAAAAGTAATACAGAATTTTCAAAAAAATACCACCCGGCAGATCATTAAACCTATTAAACAATTTAACCAAAACACAATGAATATAGTTGGTTAGCTCATGGATTTCAATATAGTTTTCATTCATTCCAGCTATCCCATCAACCCCTCCTCCATCAGTGACTTTGCCCAGGAGGCTGCCATTCCAGCAGTAAGCAGACCCACATCTGCTCAGCCTCAGCCGGGTGCTGTGGGCGGTGTGAGGGGTGGTACAGCTGCTCTGAGCAGTATGAAGGGTGGTATAGCTGCTGGCATATCATGCTGCTCAGCATTTTAAAAGCTATTTCTATAATCAACTTGCTTCTAAACAATGTCATACAATAATTTACAAAATGGACGTAGTGCCCATAATCATGACTGTATAATCCTTGGTTAAAAAGTTTTGCCCAAAACAACCACTGGAAGCGTGGCTTCAATTAAGAACACGAAGAACAGAAGAGCAGCAGCAGCAGGCTGAGCAGCCAGAGGACTGCAGGGAGAAGAGCAGCAGCAGGCTGAGCAGTCAGAGGACTGCAGGGAGAAGAGCAGCAGCAGGCTGAGCAGTCAGAGGTCTGCAGGGAGAAGAGCAGCAGCAGGCTGAGCAGTCAGAGGACTGCAGGGAGAAGAGCAGCAGCAGGCTGAGCAGTCAGAGGACTGCAGGGAGAAGAGCAGCAGCAGGCTGAGCAGTCAGAGGACTGCAGGGAGAAGAGCAGCAGCAGCAGGCTGAGCAGTCAGAGGACTGCAGGGAGAAGAGCAGCAGCAGGCTGAGCAGTCAGAGGACTGCAGGGAGAAGAGCAGCAGCAGGCTGAGCAGTCAGAGGACTGCAGGGAGAAGAGCAGCAGCAGGCTGAGCAGTCAGAGGACTGCAGGGAGAAGAGCAGCAGCAGGCTGAGCAGTCAGAGGACTGCAGGGAGAAGAGCAGCAGCAGGCTGAGCAGTCAGAGGACTGCAGGGAGAAGAGCAGCAGCAGGCTGAGCAGTCGGAGGTCTGCAGGGAGAAGAGCAGCAGCAGGCTGAGCAGCAGCAGGCTGAGCAGTCAGAGGACTGCAGGGAGAAGAGCAGCAGCAGGCTGAGCAGTCAGAGGTCTGCAGGGAGAAGAGCAGCAGCAGGCTGGACAGCCAGAGGACTTCAGGGAGAAGAGCAGCAGCAGGCTGAGCAGAAGCAGGCTGAGCAGTCAGAGGATCTGTGTGCATGCGTGCGTCTTCCAGAACCAGCAGAGAAGGCTGCAGCAGTGGGGCTAAATTACCATCAGACATCTCAAATTGGGGAGAGAACCGTATAAAAATAATGTAACCCTTTGAAGAGTGGGGATTTAGCAAAAACCTTGAACTGACTCCTATAAAACCCTGGATAGTCTCCAAAAAACTGCCAATTTGAATAAAAACTAAGACCTTAGGCACACCTCCAGTGCCCTTGCATGCAAATATCCCTATTTTTGGACAAATTTAATGGGGGACGGATTTTTCAGGAAATGTGAAAGCTTCCAGAATATGAGGTGTTCTAATAGCTTCTGATGCCTGCAGTGGCTGAGGACCACAGTGCCTGAGGACCACAGTGGCTGAGGACCACAGTGGCTGATGCCTGCAGTGGCTGAGGACCACAGTGGCTGATGCCTGCAGTGGCTGAGGACCACAGTGGCTGATGCCTGCAGTGGCTGAGGACCACAGTGGCTGAGGACCACATCTGGATGAAGGCCACCATCCTTTTTCAGGAACCATGAGATGTGTGTGTAACAGACTCATCAGCGCAGTTCTGAACAGTCCAGGGTTATTCCAGCTCTTTGGGCTAAATAGCATCCGTCTCGAATCAGGGTCTATAATTAGAAAACCGCATTTGGAGTCTGTGCTCCTGAGAGACGGTGTTTAGAACTCAGGGGAATGTTTGTTCCTCCAAAACTCCAGACGGACTGTAGGGAAGTCATTGGTGCTGGAGTCTTTGTGATAAGGCATTGTGTTGAGTTCTGCTTTCACCAGAACTGCCACCAGTGTCGGGGAGTAGTGAACCACATGTAATTAAACTAGTAGTTTAAATACATTTTGCTGTAGCTTGCTGGTGGTTAAACTACATTCATATTTGCATAGTGATTCAAGTAGTTAAATTACTTTTTTGCCTTTTTTTGTGTAGTTAATTACTGAAACTACAAACATAATATAAAATATTTTTTTCTTTACTGTTTTAGTTGTAGTCAGATAATACAAAATCCAGATTTGTTTACAGCAAAAATATAACATTCCTTGCAATTTTGTCCTTGTGAAAAGCCCAGATGGGATTGTTTTGTTTAGGTCTCAGGGGTATTACAGGAAGCTGGATTGTCAGCTCACTTGTGAAAAATATTTGGCTATAGTTTTTAATGTTTTGAATCTGAATTTGTAAAACTAAACTTGAATATATTATATTAACAAATGTTCAGAGAAGTTGTTGCATGCTATTTTAGAAGTTACCTGGCTAACTGAGTAATCCTGCTTGGTGCAATACCCCCACCTGGACTCTAGTTTCTGGAAGGCAGGTGTCTGACTGATGGACATTGTATACAAAACCAAAGCTGACATTCCTTGCACTTTCCCATCAATAATGGGGTATTTTATTTTTTTGGTTTATGTATGACCTGTGAACAAGTGGGCACTTTTTGCAATAAACTCAACTGAGTGGCATTTTTTGCTGGCATGTGACTTTTTTGTATTATATTTTGCTACAATTTCGTATCACATTGTCAGTTTGATCATTGTTTTTACAAAGTAGTTTGAACTACTTTTTCTAAGTAGCTTTAGTTAACCAAATTAGATTTCTCCCTAGGGTAGCATTGCTGTGGTTCAACTTCTTCCAGTGTGAAGTAATTGGTAGTTTGCAAAGCTATGCTTTCAAAGTAGCTTCCCCAACACTGACTGTCACACACTTATACTTCCTGTACTCTGTCCCTCCCCCGCGCCCGCAGTCATATTACTGCATATGACATGCAAACAGGCAGTAGGAAACCTGGTTATTGCACAAGCATGTTTCTTCACCCGGGAAAAAAAAAAAAAAATCATTGCACAAACTGGTGGACATTTTTCACCTCATCTACCGAAGCAAGTGCACTCTGAGGTAATCTGAGCCCAGGGTAAGCATGCAAGCTTTTTCTTTCTTCCCTAAAATGGAAGTGAAAAACACCAACCTGAAAAAGGATGAGTCATAGCCAACCTGTGTGAGAGACTGCCAATTCTATTTGATCATAACAGGAAGTGGTGCCAACTGGTCTGGAACTAACTCCTAACAACAAAGCTAACCTTCTTCCATGCAGGCTAAAGTCTCGGGTATCAAATAAGGGTAAAATGGTTCATTAGTATCATAAATCATTGAACAACAACAACAACACTTGTTTCAGCTGAGCTGTAAAGGCCATCTAATGTATCTTTATTCCCTACACAACTGCAAAAAATTGTGGTCTAAACACGAACATTTTAGCAAAACAAAGTCAATATAATCTCAGTTCAGCTAGCATGCCCAGTTTAAAGTCAGCATTAATGCACTCCTGCACAAGCTAGCTAGTGGCTACCACCTGCATCAGGATCAGTAACCATGTAAGACTAGCCTAGCTAATAACAAGCTGCACAGCTAGCAGCAATATTAGCGCTAGACAGCCAGGGAGAGGTACAGTAACCTCACCGAGAGCCAATTAGCACCAAGCTAAATAAAATGGATAGAAAGACCAAAACAAAACGAATATGTTCAAAAATGCACACAGGAAACCTACTAAATGTCTTGTTACTTCTACCTCTTCCAAAATCATATTGACTAGGTACACTAAAACATTATTTCCTTTTGTGAAGACTCAAGTCTTTCTGGGGGCAGTGTGGCTCGTACAGTATGTGTATAAATCTATATTTAGCGCTTATAAAATGCAGGAAGGAAGTGTCAGAATTCATATCCAATTTAAACTTCCAGCCGGGCTGTTAATAGCATTCTTCAGCCTCCTCTATCCAGCTGCTGACAGAGATTAAATGGCTTCTGTGGACAGGAAGAGCCTTTATCACCCACAAGCCCTTATCTATGGAGGACCCAACTGTGCCACTTCAGGCCAGTATCTATGGAGGACCCAACTGTACCACTTCAGGCCAGTATCTATGGAGGGTTAAACTGTGCCACTTCAGGCCAGTATCTATGGAGGGTCAAACTGTGCCACTTCAGGCCAGTATCTATGGAGGGTCAAACTGTGCCACTTCAGGCCAGTATCTATGGAGGGTTAAACTGTGCCACTTCAGGCCAGTATCTATGGAGGGTCAAACTGTGCCACTTCAGGCCAGTATCTATGGAGGGTCAAACTGTGCCACTTCAGGCCAGTATCTATGGAGGGTCAAACTGTGCCACTTCAGGCCAGTATCTATGGAGGGTTAAACTGTGCCACTTCAGGCCAGTATCTATGGAGGGTCAAACTGTGCCACTTCAGGCCAGTATCTATGGAGGGTCAAACTGTGCCACTTCAGGCCAGTATCTATGGAGGGTCAAACTGTGCCACTTCAGGCCAGTATCTATGGAGGGTCAAACTGTGCCACTTCAGGCCAGTATCTATGGAGGGTCAAACTGTGCCACTTCAGGCCAGTATCTATGGAGGGTTAAACTGTGCCACTTCAGGCCAGTATCTATGGAGGGTCAAACTGTGCCACTTCAGGCCAGTATCTATGGAGGGTCAAACTGTGCCACTTCAGGCCAGTATCTATTAAGGGCCAAACTGTGTTCCATCATGGCTGTAAGTGTGTCCCGTTCCTCAGTGCAGCATTTGTCTAAAGTTATGAGAAAATGCAACATTTAAAAAAAAATGTACTCCTTCATTGATTGTAATAAATAATTAATAATGGAGGCAAAATGAGCATTACTCACTTTACCTTGAGTAGAGTGCTACACCATTAACAAGTGCGCAAGTAACTGTGGAGGATCGTCAATTCAACAATCCATCAACATCAGATTCTTCACGCAGAAAGTGCGCCAACAGATCGTGTCCTGACAGTGCTCAGATCTGTGCCTAGATTTGTTCGAACAGGGATCTGGGATCTCAGCCATCCGTCAGAACTTGGAAGAGCTCCCGCTGGAGGTTTTTAGCGAAACGTCTGGCCATCAGCAACGACAGGAAGACCCATCTGCTTGTGGAATAATGCAGACCACCTGTAACGCACGCTAAACCAAAAAAAAAAAAAAAAGCCAAACTGGGCCGAATTCGAGGAGCTTTCTCTCCCCGCATTCCTGGAAAAACAGGTGCTGAAAACAAAAGTGCTATTAATTATCCTGAAGCGTTGTCCCTCTGCCATTAGAAAATCCGTGTGAAGCCAACGCAATATGGCAAATTGAAATATAAATGGTGCCAAGTCAGCTACAATGGAACAGAGGAATGTCTGGATTTGTATTTTGTGTATATAGCAGTATTGCAGGTGGAACACAATACAGCAGGGGGTACTCTGTGTGTGCTTTTCACTACTGCATTTAACTCTAATTACTAAACCATAAAAGCTGTTAATTATTTTTATTTAATGCCTCATTACATCAGGAACAGATATAAGATAAATATTCCATACTGACTTAAGGATTTTAATTAGTCAGACTAGTTTTCAGACATATGCCTTTATGTAATGTGCAGCACCAAATGTTCCAGCTGAAAGATTTTACACGTTGTATCACTAAATTGATACACCTACAGCTGTATGAACAACAGCTCATTGCAGATAAAAAGGTACATGGCCCAACCTGTTCCAGTGGAGTTTCAGGGAAGCTGAAACATCCCACTTCGTTCCTGGAAGGCGCTAGGTGAACCTGCCCTGGTGCCAGACCCAAAAATGGTGCCAAAGAGCAAAGAGGAAGACGAGGAAATATCGACGAGGGAACTGCCCCATCTCACCCCCGGCCTGAGCTATGAGGAAAAGAAGCAGCCATTTTCCCCCGCTCCACAGTCGGCAGCCCCCCCCGGAGTTTTCGGGGTGAAGCGAGTGAAGAGGGTGATGGGGTGCAGAGGGAAGGGGCGGGGGGGGAGACAGGTGTGTGGCACACGCAGGTGAGAAACGGACCGCAGAGCGGGGGTTGGGCGAGAGGAAACGCCCAGGATTTCAGGACGGGACGGGACGGGGGATGGGGGATGGGAGATGGGGGGGGGGGGGGGGGGAGTAACGGGTATGACTCACTCTGGAGACAGTGAGGGGCATGCAGAAATCCTTCCCCCCCTGCAGTCTGAAGCCCCAGGGCCCGGGACCCCCCAGGGTCACGCTGTATGTGCTGCTCATGGTCTGCAGGTGTCCCGCACAGGTGAGAGTGTCCAGGTGGGCCCAACTCCCAATGGCTTCCTGTCCTGCAAAGACACAGGAAAACGGGTTAGTCTCAGTGGTCTCATTGTATGTCACTGTTTCTTGTCATTTTTTGGTTCAGCATACAGTACCATTGTGTTAAAACAGTGGTTGTGAATCTTTCCTTTTGTAGTTGTGGGATGGAAATGCACATTCAGTTTTTAATGGTCCTGCCTACATGGCAAATTCCAGACAAAAAAATATATTAAGTTTCTGTAACAGTTGACAAAGTAAAAAAAGGTCAATTTTATGTTTAGTGAGGCACGCGCACGCACACGCACACACACACGCACACACACACGCACACACACACGCACACACACACACACACACCACAGAGAAAAGGGAAGCACGCATCGTGGAGAGCCGTACCGCAGCCCTGGTTGTTTATTTTCACTACAGATCCAACACTGATGGAAACCCGGCCGTTCCTCACACAGGAATGCCCCGGCTGGCCTCGCTCCATTCCGCCCTCAGCGGCCCTGGCATCGCCCGCCGCCGCCTGGCATCACCTGGCACCGCCCGCCGCCGCCTGGCATCACCTGGCATCGCCTGCCGCCGCCTGGCATCGCCTGGCACCGCTCAGGTGGGCAGTGAAGCGAGGGACACCTGGGACACGCCCAGCCCAAAGGAATGTGTGTCGGCACACGATCCGACCGTTCACCCCGGGACGCCCAGAAGCACCGGTGCGCCTGAATCTGCAGACGTTAAAACCAGGAATCCCCGCAAAGCCATCCGCACACCAAAATTAAACGCTCCCAAGGACGCAGTGAGTTAACAACGCAGCGTTTAGGGCGTAAAGACCTTCATCACGCTGATCAGTGCCTTGGATGCCCCTTCATCACGCAGATCAGTGCCTTGGATGCCCCTTCATCACGCTGATCAATGCCTTGGATGCCCCTTCATCACGCTGATCAGTGCCTTGGATGCCCCTTCATCACACTGATCAGTGCCTTGGATGCCCCTTCATCACGCTGATCAGTGCCTTGGATGCCCCTTCATCACGCCGATCAGTGCCTTGGATGCCCCTTCATCACACTGATCAGTGCCTTGGATGCCCCTTCATCACACTGATCAGTGCCTTGGATGTACCTTCATCACGCTGATCAGTGCCTTGGATGCCCCTTCATCACACTGATCAGTGCCTTGGATGTCCCTTCATCACGCTGATCAGTGCCTTGGATGCCCCTTCATCACGCTGATCAGTGCCTTGGATGCCCCTTCATCACGCTGATCAGTGCCTTGGATGCCCCTTCATCACGCTGATCAGTGCCTTGGATGCCCCTTCATCACACTGATCAGTGCCTTGGATGCCCCTTCATCACACTGATCAGTGCCTTGGATGTACCTTCATCACGCTGATCAGTGCCTTGGATGCCCCTTCATCACACTGATCAGTGCCTTGGATGCTCCTTCATCACGCTGATCAGTGCCTTGGATGCCCCTTCATCACACTGATCAGTGCCTTGGATGCCCCTTCATCACACTGATCAGTGCCTTGGATGCCCGGTGATGGTCCTTCTGACTGAAATGGGGCTTTGGGAGCTTCTGAATTTTGGTGTGCAGATATGTTTTCCTTTTTGAACAGCGCTGCTATCGCCATGGTTATGTGAGCACACAAATTCAGCGTTGGCCTGGCAGAGCTGTGTCCGGGTGTGATGACCCTGAGAATGACCCTGTGCATGATTGGATGGTTCTCTAACTCAAAGAGCAGAACTGACTCTCTTTGACGAGGATATGGGGCAGTGTCTTGCACTGGGAAGACCTGCTGGTTTTCGGTATGTCCAAAGTGTCCCAGTATTAATATGGCAATGCCGTGCACTAGGCCAGTCAATCCCAGCAATTGTGAGAATATCACCCTTTGCAGGACTCTCAGAAACCACCCATCCTCTCTCAGCATGCTAAGACACATGAAGTTCGAACACATTTGCTATTTTAAGGATTTTTTGTTCCACCCATTCATTCCTACTTTTATTTAATTAAGTCTTATATAAGCACTGTTTGCATCTGTTCAGTTGAATTGATACCACAGTGGGCAGGAGACTTAGCGGTCTTACCGCCCTGCATCCTTCTCGTGCCACATGGCTGATGCTAGCGCACGTGTGGCTTGGCTCTGTTAGCATTTCACTGAAAGGTCGGCTGGTGAAGCAGAGTTGTGCTGGAAATAACAGCGCAGCGCTTGAGAAGAAACAGATCAACAGAATTCCCCTTCAGCCTTGTATATATTATATTACTTTCATCTCACAGAGGGGGGGGGAACTTTGGTTTTGTGAGATATCCCATGATTCACTGCTCCATAAAAGGCCCTCTGATTGGTCAGATACTCAACCTCTCCCTGCTCCAGCTGTGCCAGTTCCACTTACCTGTGAAGCAGTAATGCATTCCCCTATCTTGCTATTCGATTAGCATCTTCCAAATAACTCGTATCATTAGTTGTTCCACTGCCCCGTGTCCAGGGCACACCCACCTCCTGCCCAGGACACACCCACCTCATGCCCAGTGCCACGGCAATATTATAATTCTGCTAGACGTGTTTGCAAAGTAATTCAAGAACAAAATCTAACATCAGCCAACATACTTAAAGTACATTCTCAACTGCGCACCAGGATGTGAGTCATTTCCAGTGATCTTTGTGTGCCTTAAGTGAATCACCGATGTGAAATAAGACATTCATTCTCTGTTTCCAAAACAGCTTCCACTTGCGACAGAGAATCAGCCAGAAAATTCACCTTAATTTCTCTGAATCAGGAGAAGCACAGTAGTCTGCTGACCAGGCCTAATCTCGTTTAAATTCACACAATGCACATCCTATTCATAACAATACCCAGCCCAGCACTCATTTAGCTATATTGTATTCTGTCCCGCTGTGCAATATCTTCAAATTATCTTTGAGCAGATGGAAATAGAGGCAACAGTAATAGAAAAACGTATTCCTGTTGAAACTGGAGCCAGAGTTTTATAAAAGAGGAGACTGTTAGATCCAGGAACACCCTGAATCAAACGCAGGTCACATGTCGGCTCATGACTGAAGATCAGAACAGCTGTGCTTTCCAGGGACGAGCAGCTGACCAGCAGACACTGGCTGACCAATAGCCAGACAGAGACTGCAGACCTGACAACCGGACAGCTGTATCACCATCTCAACATTCTCCATTGTGCAATTTCTAGCCAATATGACCCAGAATCTTATAAGGTTCAGGACATGAAAGAGCTCCAAACATAAAAACACAAAAAATACACATTTGTGTATAATATTTGTGTCTGGCCAAACACACACGGCGGTGCAGTGGGTAGCACTGTCGCCTCACAGCAAGAAGGTTGCGGGTTTGAATCTCGGTTTGGGCTTTCTGTGTGGCCTTTCTCCCCGTGTCCGTGTGGGTTTCCTCCGAATACTCCAGTTTCCTCCCAGTCCAAAAACATGCAGGTAGGTTAATTGGAGACTCTAAATTGTCACATGAAGGGTGTATTCCTGCCTCTCGCCCAAAGAATGCTGGGATAGGCTCCAGCACCCCACCCCAACAACAACACACAGTGAAGTAGGCTACACCCTAACTCCCTGGCAACCACAATACCGGCCCTGCTCATTGGCCAATGCTTCTATCAGGTCCTGAGCCAACCGTTGTGTGGTGACCTGGAAACACCTGAGGCAAATGTTCTGAGTTTTCTGGATAAATCTCAAGATTAATAACAAGTGACTCAGGTACATTCACACATTGGGCCTGTGGCATGAAGCAAGACTACTGCCTTAGCTGGATGAAGCCCTCTTTTTATTTCAGTCCATGTTGCAGATTTGGGAGGGTTCCGGTTTTTACTCTGCCAGCTAACACTGTAATCCTGCTTCCTGATACAGGGTTTTACTCAGCGCAGTTATCCAGCTAACTCAGTAACCTGCTCTGTGATACAGGGTTTTACTCAGCGCAGTTATCCAGCTAACTCAGTAACCTGCTCTGTGAGACAGGGTTTTACTCGGTGCAGTTATCCAGCTAACTCAGTAATCCTGCTCTGTGATACAGGGTTTTACTCAGCGCAGTTATCCAGCTAACTCAGTAACCCTGCTCTGTGATACAGGGTTTTACTCAGTGCAGTTATCCAGCTAACACAGTAACCCTGCTTCCTGATACAGGCCCCTGGTTGACACCCAGCTCTTGCCCCTGCCAAATGCAACCTCTGATAAGGCATCATGTAAGAACAAGCACAATCGTGGCGATTCAGTGCACAAGTTTTGTCAGGTATAGCTTCAGTAGGGGGCTACCAACCCAAAAACAAGCTATCCAGACAGTACAGAGGAGACAGAGACATGCCACAACATAATCAGTAATACACCAATAGGCTACTCTTTCCTGCCTTTTAGAAAACAACTTGAAAATCTGAGTAAGAACATGGGCCATGCCAGTGCTGACTGTGGTCACTAACTGAAATGTTAACAAAATTACAGTTGTCATAGCATTCTTAGCATACAAACAATGCGACAGGTCTAGAGTAGAAACAGATCGTGCTTCGGAAATTCATAATGAACTTCAGATACGAGCACAAATTAAAGCCGCGTGCAATATCAGTGTCTAGTAGGCTACAGACATAAGATGTGTAGACCATACAACTTAATACCGTCTGCAGTCGGCATGGCAACAACCAGTCCCTGCTTGTCCTGACACACCCTACCCATCCCTCGGAGGCACGATTTCCTAAAAAATGTGAAATCTTTAACTCCGACAAAATAAGTCACATCTCCTGCTCAGTAATAAAAAAACATATCACATAAAAGGAAACCAAACTAAAGGAGACGGACATCAAGGAAAGAAAAGGGGTAACTTAATTTTAATAAATGTAGGCGATATCACTTTAACATGCTACCACACGTATTGAGTTTAAAATAAATAAATGAACGAATGAATGAACAAGAGTTCTGCTGGGGAGAATACGTCAAATAAGGACGGCATATTTGTGGAATATTTCATGTCAAAAGTTAGTCTCACATCTGCTGAATTAGCTACCGAAGTTTCAGCGTGAACAGGTAAAGAGCCGCAGGCTATGAACTGAGGACGCTTCATCCTTGCTTCCTGGTGTTTAGCTACTGCCTCCTTATTATATATTTTTTCTCCGTAGTTGCATTTACTCTGAAAAGCATGAAGTTTGCGCGTCGCCGGCTCACTCACCTATTTGACGGCAGCTTAAGCCCGACTCCCTGCCGTGGTCCCGCTACAGTGCGAGTAACTGCACTGCCTACCGGCCACCGACCCAGCCGTTTGACTTCCGCATCAAACTCCACTGCCGTCAGCTCACACTTCAGTCACGTCACAGCGACAGAGAAGGGCAATATTTATACTTCATAT
Organism: Anguilla anguilla; assembly: GCF_013347855.1. Lineage (NCBI taxonomy): Eukaryota > Metazoa > Chordata > Actinopteri > Anguilliformes > Anguillidae > Anguilla > Anguilla anguilla. The sequence continues at coordinate 1,233,187 of NC_049214.1, read as the reverse complement.
TTATGCTATATTTTAGATAGAGTGCATGTTTTCTAGGGCGAGTGTGGAGCTAATTCAGACCACTCATTATCACGTACACAATGTGGCTGAGTAGCCTATGTATTCGAAAGTAAATCTTTAGACGCAAAAATAATGCACCAGGATAGTTGCTGAAGCAGTTCATGTAGCAGTTCAGTTATTGCTTAAGACTTGTTCAGCAGCAGTTGGGTAATTCAAGGCTATATGCGAATCTCTCAGACGTATTTTTGCTTTTCCATATGGGAATGTATCATAAAGACGGTTTTCTTATAAAATAAAATAAAAAACCGTAATGTTGATGTAAAAAAATAACAGCAGACTACAAATATAACAACAGTCTACAGAAGTTTCAAGTTTCCAGTTGTAAGTTAGCTGGTTCTTTACTACCGAACAAATATCTTCTGGGAATTTCTCAAATTAGAGTTTCAAAGTCATTCAATTTCTGAGCCAATAGTACGTCTGTAATCTAAGATAAAGTTTAAATGTTCTCTGAGAGCAAGTCAGGTCACATCTTTGTGAAATGTCACAGAATACAATATGCAAGTTAAACGCCATGATTGCGAGAGACAATTAAATTAAAATTAACATAACTGACTTTTTATTCTTTTAATTGACAGCTATTCTTCTGTTGTATTACTGGAGATCAAAGCATCGCACAGGTCATTTCACCTAAAGAATAATTTGTATTTTTTTTAAATATCTGAAAATTAACATCTTTTGTCCGTAAAAATTGATTTAAACAGTTCGAAGAGCTCAAGTAATTTGGGCTTTGATGTATGAAGACGATGCATCTTCCAGAGGTTAAGAGTCCTGGTACCTGACAAAATAAAATTCAATTAAAAAAACGAAATGTTCATGTCAATGATAAAAAGAAATTTAGCAACGTATGATCTTCAATGAAGAATATACATATATGAATGTCCCTTGTGGCGTAGGTTTCAGCAAAGTGGAATATACCATAGTTATTGAGATTAAGACTCATGCCCCCTACAGTGCACAAAAATTAACTGCAGAGACTTAGGGGGATAATTCCAGTGCCCCTTGGGCACAGAAGGACTTCGGAGGTGTTTCAGCTGAGAGTCTGTTGTCCATCACAGAGGATCTAATCACAAAGGCTCTGACTGAAGCCATAAGGGCTTGTCCTGGATGACTGCAACACAAGGACAAAAAACAAATGGATTTCTGTTTTGCGTCTAATCTAAATTGTTTATACCAATGCTGAAAGCAGTCGCCTCGGTCCAAGATGTGCTGGCCGAATGTCTGAGTGAATATTTTACTAGTTGCTTGTTTCTGAAGCTCCATGGCAGCGTCTCAGCGTGGTTAGTTTCTCGGGGGAAATCGGATGCTAGGACGCCCGGTTTAAATGGTAAATGGACTGCATTTATATATCAAGGACACTTCGACATGCCCAGGGCGGGGTTTGAACCGACAACCCTCCGACTGCCAGACAATCGGTCTTACCTCCTGAGCTATATCGCCCCTAGTAAAAAAAAAAAAAGTTTAAGCAGTAGCAGGGCTTGGATTGTAGGGTTTAAGTCCCTGTTTTTGTTTTCCCATGAATCGTTTGGTGTTCTTATATAAACTCATTCAGGGTTAATTTGTTTTGGTAAAATCTGAAAAAAAAAGTTGGTGACGAGTAACACTAAAAATTTGTGCCATGGACAGGTTGCCAAGGCAGACTGAAATAGAGCTCTGGGTCAAGTTCACAGTGACCCCCGGCTGAGAGGCACAGGTTTGGAGTTCATGCTGTCTCAAGCAAACCTGTGTGGAGCTGGGAGAAGAAGACGACCTGAAGAAAAAATTTTTTCAAGCTTTAATTCTTTTTTGATTTTCCATTTTTATTTCATGTTTTCCTAATATAAAATGCAAAAGCTGACTGTGTGCTGCCACATTTTCCTGCAATTAAAAACTCATTAAAACTCACTCAACTGCAGTATAACCCAATAAAAAAAAAACTAAAAAGCATGCATCACTTTTTTATTGCACTTAAAGTGTTTATAAAACCAACAAGTCTTTTTTTTTCCTAATTTAAAAACAGGAAAACAATAATTGACGTAACATTTGGCACAAGATAAACAGAAGAGCTGGAGGTGTGAAGTATTGAAGAGCACCGTTTGAAAAATGTGAATGAAACAGAAACTGAGCTGAACTGAACATCTGGATACAGAATATTGCAAGCATGGTGACAGGAATGGTGACTGTGTGCGGTCTCTGCAGCCTGGGCAGTTACACACTTTAACTCATTATGTTACATTACCCCACCGCCAACCCAGTGGAGCCAAAATGGCCGCTCTCACAACCCACCCACTAAAGCAGAGCACTTCAAAGCCAACTGCACATAATAAACTCCCTGTTGAAAGTTGTATCAATTATAATCAAATCTTTGTTTTTTTTTTTTTAAATAAAATTGAGATGTACAAAAAAAAAAAAAAAAACACAAAAAAACATCATGCACAGTGAATCCCAGGCACCGTATTCGACAAACATTGCAATTCATTAATGTGATTGAAATGTGCAAATGCAATATTCAGACTTTATGTTTTGGACTTTTTTTTCACTCAAATAAGCCATTCCATCTGCTTACCAGGCTGTAGATGAAGCAGCTCTTCTGCCAGCTGATTCCTCCTCGCCCGTGCTGCTGGAGTATCTCGCTTCATTAACTGGCAATCGGCACATGCAGGTCACCATTACGCCTTCTGAACTCCTGTAATGTGTCCTCATTTATTTCCGACACATTCATGACCTTCGGCAATGTTATGCAACACACAACAGGCCACAAGAACATTCAGACATTCTGAGGGCTGTATCCCAATGTTCCACCTGACTTATCAAAAAAGTGCATTTTCAGCACTGAACCTGTGATATAGCTTAAGATCAGGGGTCAGTATCACAAAGCAAGTTTACTGACTTAGCTAGACAGCACTGAGTAAAACCTGGAACAGCTCTTTTTTACGATTTGGGAGGGTTCCGGGTTTTACTCAGTGTAGTTACCAAGCCAACTCAGTAATACTGCTTAGAGATATAGGCACCAGGTTTTTTTGTGTGAAATCAGCAGGGTTTTAATTGGTGAAAGTATGGAAACCTGGTCGCAGTATTTTAAGGTAAGGTTTAACTCTTATTGACAAGCTCATATTAACACCACTGTATACAATGGTATTAATTTCCAATAGTGATCTATGCATATCCCTCAGAGAAACAGGGAAATACATAATTCTATTTTCAATAAACAACAGTCAGTGGTTCAGTCTATTATAAAGATTGGCACCTCCCTCTAGTGGTGAAAGAAGAGTAGGTTTTCTCCTCTGGGTGTTCTTGTCTGCCAGGTAGATTAGGCAGCAAAAGGTCATGGCAACATGGCGGCCACTCAGGATGCTCTCTTCCTTTATACAAAAAAGACACGATCGTGCGTCTGCTATAACAGCAAAAAAAACAAACCAGAAATATAATGGCACAAAGCCAACCACAGACATAATAACACAAACCAACCATAGATATAATGGAACAAAAATCAACCATAGATATTCTGTAATAGCACCAAACCAACCATAGATACAGAAACCGGGAATTGCCCAGTGAAACAAGCTGAGTGAAGCAAAGCAAGACTGATGCTGGGGGGGGGGGGGGGGGGGGGGGGGGGGGGGGGGGGGGAGTGGGTTAATCCAGCGCTGGCCCTTCTCTGGCAGTTGGGTCAATATTATCAGATGAATAAAACATGGCCTTCACAGCAGGTCAGGAGATGACAGCTCACAGGAGACGTGCGCTAGCACTGGCCATTAACACCTGCTGAAGACTGACAGACAGAGGAGTGATTCGGCGTGTCCTCAACAAAGTTTAATCTGGTTCAGCACAAGGTAAGTGAACAAAAAGGGCTTAGAATTCAAAACTAATTTTAGTAAATAAATACATGTATAAATATATAAATAAATACATCAAAGATGAGGACAAGGACAGACCTGACTACGAGGCAGCCGAATGATTGATTGATAAATAGAAATACAACAGTCACATCAAATCAACTTGAACACTGCTTGACATTTCATCTATTAATATAATGTTCAACAGAGACCAGAGTTTATCGAACGTGATCCAGGGAAGAGGAATCCGCAAATTATGCTTAAACTGATTGATGTCAATGCAAGTGTGAGCAGCTGTCTCCATGGAGACCATTTCCGTGCTCATGGGCTATTGATATTTTTTCCAACTCTAAAAGAAATAATCTTTTTTTTTTTATTTTTAATTTTGCCACTTTGATGAGAACAGGGTCTTGTGATCAGACGAGACAAAAAATGTTGCTGTTTTTAGCCACATACACCAGCAATGGGTTTTGCATTGAAAGAAGGCTCATAGTATACTGACAAGGGCATTGGTAATAATAGAACAGTGAGTGTGTGTGTATAATAATTAAATAATTGCACAATCCATTTATATTTAAAACATGTATTACATTGCTGCCACAAACTGAGTACTCGTTATTCACCAAGTTACTTTAAATTTAGCTTATACACTTTTGATGATACTGTAGAATTAAAAACATTAAAGAGTTTTCCATTTAAAAAGCATGAAATAGAATTTCTTTGGTAAATAAAACACAGAAATAAGTATAATTCAAAAGAAATAAAATTCCTCAGGATTCAATCAAATGCAATCAGCCTATTTAAAGGGTTACATAATAATAAACTTTATTTTCTTTCACCAAATACAAGTTCCTCACCTTGTTTTTATATAGCGTTAAAGTAAAGCTAACCGTTAACTCAGTGACCTTAGATTGACAATTACTAGAATGTCAATAATTACTAAATAATTACTACATTATTTAATTATTTATTTATTAGGATGGTAAAAAGCAATCTTCATAGCAACGGTCTCCTGCCATGGATACAGTGTGCGCATGCTATGTAAAAATTGACATCATGCCTGCATGGTTGGAAACTTGTATTATGGGTAAAATTCATATTTCAGGTTTGTATTTCCGTATTGAGCCAATTCCACAAGCCTGAGTTGGTCAAATATTCAAGTGATCCAGAGCAACTCAACGGGTCGTCCAGTCCCCCGCTGGGCCATGTGGCAGTGCAGACACTGTGGTTCTGATAAGTTCTGTCAGTTCTGGTTCAGAAATGAGAGCTTGTTTGGAAAGAATGAGAGAGAATGTCAGAGGAAGTTAATCAGAGGAAATGAAATTCTCCCTGGTAAATCTGTAAAAATAAAATAACATAAAAATGCTTGGGAGGATGTTTTGAATTTATTAATTTTCCCTGATTATGTATGCTGTTCATCCAGTCATCACTCAACATGGTGATCTGTTACACGGAGTCAAAACACATTCATTATTAATGCCTTTCAATATGGAAACTGATACATATTAAAATGCATGTCAGCTATGATAGATGCCCAACTCTTAAGTCAGCTCCAAGCTGCCGCAATACACCTAAAGTTTGAAGCAGCAATTTATGAGAAGCATTGTCTCCAAAAACAACTGAATATTCAGAACACACAAAGGATATTTCGACACATTCAGATGTAGTACCAGTACGTGTAAAACCTATTAAGTATCTTTGAGAGACACTCTGGTGCTTTATATGAATATTTAGTGTTCCACATGAGAAGTGCGCTTTGGAAACATTGCTCAAAGCTATAAAGGTCATTTCCAAGCAAACAGGACTCTCAACAGTTCAAAGACACTCAACAGAGTTCATATAATTTGTTAATTTGGGGCATGGAGAGTAATTTGCCATTTAAAAAATATTACTACCGGCTGAAAACGTTCGGTGTCTTTCTCCCAAAAACTGCACATGGCTCAGTGTTAAGTCCATAATAAATAAACACTCAACGTTCTGGAGTGTGCTTCTGTTTCGAGATTAAGGAGCGTCCAAAGCATCACTCTCAGTCATTACCATATTAAACAGTACATAAAATTATAGATTTTTCTTGTAGTTAACATTTGAATTTATCGTGTTATTTGTTTTCCGATTCAACCGGTTACTCGATTTAGAATGTCCTCAAAATGAAGTATTAGAATGCCATTGCTGCGCCTTGCCTATAAAACTGCAGTTACACACCAGGGCTCCAGGTGGCAGCACAGAGCTGGTCACGCACAGAAAAGGGCATTTTCCCACACAGTCAGAAAAATGACAAAACACCCACACAGGTCACAGGCTCATGGGAAACAGCAATGCAAGGACATACTGGCAAATCATATGACCAATAAATGGAAATTTAGTTTCATGTTCATTCTTAAGACATTTACTCTGAGATTTTCTGGAAATATTGATGAATCACAATATTCCACCCGTATCATCTGAAATTGTGCTACTTCCTAAAGTTTAACATTATTTAAAATGTAATACATAACATACAGTACAAACAAGGAAATGCATTTCTCTTTTTTGTTTTGGGAAGCGGTTCATTTTCCTGACTTACTGTAGATGATGTTGTCTCTCTCTCTGTCTCTCTCTCGATAATCCATTGGTTGTGTTTAACAGAAGACCTAGCAGCAGTTCTAACTCCTCCCCCAAAACAAAACCTGACACTTAAGGTCAAACACCGATTGGACCGAATAACACATGTCTTGTTTAGATCTTGATGCTGTCTGTCCTTGTGAAAAAATAGTGCATTGAAATATGCTTTAAGAATGCCTTTTTATGCATACAATTGAAGTTTATTTAATTATACTTAACAAATTCTGAAGTAACTGATCTTGGGTGCTTTGCCTATGGGTGGATGAGGACCAGGCTAGTCAGATTTAGGCACCGCACAAATGTGCTATGCATCATGGTCATCTATAAATACCGGTATTTAAACCAATAGTGCTATGGAACACCACCATAATTATAGTAGTATTCAAACCAATAGTGCAGTGTACTACCATAATTATAGTGGTATTTAAACCCAGGACGCTCTGCTGAGAAACCCAATGACTGAAATGATCTTGATGGCTGTCAGCTGAGTGTTTTCTACCGGTACGATGCCATCCAGGACCATGAATCCTCAGCAGGTGGAGTTCTCAACGGACTCCAGACCTCAGCAGGTGAAGTTCTCCTCAGACTTCAGACCTTAGCAGATGGAGTTCTCCTCAGACTCCAGCAGCTTAGAGGAGCAGTGTAAGTTCTCCTCAGACTCCAGCAGCTTGGAGGAGCAGTGTAAGTTCTCCTCAGACTCCAGCAGCTTGGAGGAGCAGTGTAAGTTCTCCTCAGACTCCAGCAGCTCGGAGGAGCAGTGTAAGTTCTCCTCAGGCTCCAGCAGCTGGGAGGAGCAGTGTAAATTCTCCTCAGACTCCAGCAGCTTAGAGGAGCAGTGTAAATTCTCTTCAGGCCCCAGCACCTCGGAGGAGCAGTGTAAGTTCTCCTCAGACTCCAGCAGCTTAGAGGAGCAGTGTAAGTTCTCCACAGACTCCAGCAGCTCGGAGGAGCAGTGTAAGTTCTCCTCAGACTCCAGCAGCTGGGAGGAGCAGTGTAAGTTCTCCACAGACTCCAGCAGCTGGGAGGAGCAGTGTAAGTTCTGCAGGTCCCTCAGCAGGTGAGCAGCCTCACAGGTGACCAGCCCCGCCCGGGCCTCCTGGTGGCTGGCTTCACCAATTGAACGCCTCTCTGGGGTGTGAACGGCCGTAACGCGCGGGACGTTAGGGTCTATGGGGGGGTCCCGCTCCACATTAGGAGAGCCCCTGGCACTCTCGACCCCCTCGCCTGTCCCGCCCAAATCATTCGGCTGCGCCCGATCCCGACACCCCGCCGCCGGCCCCCCCCTCGTCCCGACCAGCATGGAAACGGTCGTCAGGCTGACGGACCCAGACACCAAGCCGTAGTCAAGGCTACACACTCCCGCGCTCGCTGGAGCGTACACCTGTAGGCCACACAGGAAACAAAGCGTCAACACGCATGACCAACATCTGCAAAAATGTGCCTTTAATGAACACGAAATTGAATTAAATTCTGTGATTTTCATTCCAGTTATGCTGCATATCTTTAATATCTGTTTTCCAGCACAAACTGCAGTTAAAGAGTGGTTTAGCAGCAGTGCACCTGAGCGGTGGCCCCGCCCCTCGCACCTGGAATGAGCATGAGTAGCTCACCTTTCCCACCTGCTCCTCAGTGACAGGAGAGCAGCTTCTGAGCTTGCCCTGATCTCTGAGCAGGCTGGAGGAGGAGGAGCTCCTGAAGGACCAGGACTGCTGGTCCACTGGGTCCAGCTCCACATCACTCCACACCTGCCAGGAAGGAGCTGGGTCATGCATCGCAACACACACTGCACATTTCATATGATATTAATACCATATTTAAAACATCAGCCTCCTGCATGTACAACACAGTCATGCGATTCACCGAGCAGGTCAATCGAGCACAAAAAGAGCAAATGGATCCTTTCCAAGCCGGTAGTTCACAGCCCACTGAAAGCACACAGGCCACACCGAGTCATCTGTAAAGGAGCAGAACCTGCAATACTGGCTTCAAGAAAACCCTGCTGTAAGCTGCAAGCCACAGCTGCTCTGGCCCTCTGATTGGTCAGGAAAACAAGCAAGCCACAGCTGCTCTGGCCCTCTGATTGGTCAGGAAAATAAGCAAGCCACTGGGCATCAGACTTTATTCATTCTTGACCCATCCCATGCTCACTCGCACTCATTACATTACATTACATGTAATGTAATGTAATGTAATGTACATTACATTCACTCACTCGCACTCGCACTCACTCTCGCTCTCACTCTCACTCTCTCTCGCTCTCACACTCTCACACACTCACTCTCTCACTCTCACACACTCACTCTCACTCTCACTCTCCCTCGCACTCTCACACACTCACACTCTCACTGACACACACACACACTCACTCACACTCACTCACTCTCACACACTCACACTCACTCTCACTCTCACTCTCACTCTCACACACTCGCACTCTCACACACACACACTCGCACTCACACTCTCACACACACTCGCACTCGCACACACACACACTCACTCTCACACTCACACTCTCACTCTCACTCTCACTCTCACTCTCACTCTCACTCTCACTCTCACTCTCACTCTCACTCACACACACACACACACTCTCACACACAAACACTCACACACACTCACACACACACACACACACTCTCATACACACACACACTCACACACTCACACTCACACACACACACACTCTCACACACACTCACACACACACACACTCTCACACACACACACACACACACACACTCACACACACACACACACACACCGTGTCTCCAGTGGACATGGAGGACGCTCGGTGGTAGGGGGTCTTGGTTGAGAGGGAGTGCCGGCTCAGCATGGGCGCGTGGAGGGACAACTCGCTGTTCGAGGCCGACACACGCCCCTTCCCGGAGGGGCTGGCCAGGAAACGCAGACACGGAACTTTCTCTGCCAGCGTATCCCTAGAAACGGTGGCACAAGGAGGGAAAAGAGCATCGGACGGAGGAGGAGAAAGAGGAGGGGGGAGGGGGGTAAGAATGAGGGTCGAAAGGAAAGGGGAGAGGAACAGCAGCGGGATCCAGAGAAGCCCGTCCTCATCTCAGAGAGAACAGCGTCCCCTACCTGTACTCGCTCAGAGAGAGCAGCGCCCCCTACCTGTACTCGCTCAGAGAGAGCAGCGCCCCCTACCTGTACTTGCTCAGAGAGAACAGCGCCCCCTACCTGTACTCGCTCAGAGAGAGCAGCGCCCCCTACCTGTACTTGCTCAGGGAGAGCAGCGCCCCCTACCTGTACTTGCTCAGGGAGAACAGCGCCCCCTACCTGTACTCGCTCAGAGAGAGCAGCGCCCCCTACCTGTACTCGCTCAGAGAGAGCAGCGCCCCCTACCTGTACTCGCTCAGAGAGAGCAGCGCCCCCTACCTGTACTTGCTCAGAGAGAACAGCGCCCCCTACCTGTACTTGCTCAGAGAGAACAGCGCCCCCTACTTATACTTGCTCAGAGAGAACAGTGCCCCCTACCTGTACTCGCTCAGAGAGAGCAGCGCCCCCTACCTGTACTTGCTCAGGGAGAACAACGCCCCCTACCTGTACTTGCTCAGGGAGAACAACGCCCCCTACCTGTACTTGCTCAGAGAGAACAGCGCCCCCTACCTGTACTTGCTCAGAGAGAACAGAGCCCCCTACCTGTACTTGGAGTGAATGATGGCGTAGATGAAGGGGTTGTAGATGGCAGAGGCTTTGGCTATGACCGCTGGCACTGCCTTCGAATACGGGCTCAGAACACTGCCATACCTGCAACCAGGAGAGCATGGGCATGAGACACACTGCAGCGCCCCCTACAGGTGGCAGGATGTGTGGGTTTCAGCAACTGAATCTCCCTCACCCTTTCCCTCATGCTCTCCCCCCTCCCTCCCTCTTTCTCTCTATCTCTCACCTCTCTCTCACTCTTTCCCTCTCTTTCTCTCCCCCCCTCCCTCCTCCATCCCTCTTTCTCTCCCCTCCCTCCCTCTTTCTCTCTCCCTCCTCCGTCCCTCTTTCTCTCCCATCCCTCCCTCTTTCCCTCTCCCTCTCTCCCTCCCTCTCACTGGCTTTATCATTGTCTTTCCAGAGGTCTGTTTTCAGAGGGTTTTATAGCTCTGTATTGGTTTTATTTGTTTCTATTTAAATCATTCTTGGCATTTTGTCTATTTTTTCTTCTTTTAGTAACACTGTTATAGATAGAAGTTTATTGTTTACTTTTTTCTATAAATACGGTTTTGAAAAAAAATGTATCTGTGTCTCTGTCTGTGTGGTCTCACGCATGATTAAAAATGTTAATTACAATTTTTTTGTCACCGCATAGCATAAAATGTGAAGAAAGTAATTTCAGTGAAAGTCACATTAGAAAGCAAGGAAATAGCAATGCTGCTAAACCCAGTTAAGTCATTAGGGTATGAGATGGTTTACTTCTGAAAATAGCAGTTATGGGAGAAACAATTGCAAATTTGGAGATTGAAAAACAGAAGACCAATCCTCTTTGTTTCCGGTGTACCACCCACACTGATTCTACAAGGATTAAATCAAGTCACATGAGTCATGGATTTCAGCATCCAGAGCTGAGCACCTGCAGAGGTGTTGGCATATTGACTTTTGCCAGACAGAAAGCAAAGTACCAGGCCCACCAGCTTCACAGTGGAGTATTATGGGTAAGGAGCTGGTCTTGTAACCTGAAGGTCACAGGTTCAATTCGCAGGTAGGATACAGCTGCTGTACCCTTGAGCAAGGTACTTAACCTTAACCTGCAAACTCCAGTTCTGAAGGGCTGCAGCCTCCGCTGATGTCCTTTAAATCAGCAGGCAGTTTAGGCCCTGGAAGCAGAGTATGCAGACTCTTCAGCCCAGGCGTCCTCAATCTCAACCAGACTGTGGGCACAGGCGTATGTTTCCACCAAGCAGTAACACACCTGGCTCTGCGAATTAACCGCTAGAGTCTTAGGTCCTGATTAGTAGAATCAGGTGTGAACTGGTTGGCTGGAACAAAAGCCTGCACCCTCAGTGGCGCTTTCTGGATAAGATTGAGGACCCCTGCTTTAGCCAATCAGAGACTTTAATTAAGCACTTCATTGCAGGACTGCATCAAAAACCAGCAAACACAGCAGCCCTCTAGAATTTGAGTTTGAGATGCCTGTCTTAGACTTAAGACTAGTTTCTCAGAAAACCCAGCATTACACAGAATTCTCAGCATTACCCAGAATCCCCAGCATTACCCCGCCCAGGCGATCAGCGTGACGCTGGCGTACGGCGCCCAGGACAGCACGAAGACGATGATGACCACGAACGCGATCTTCGCCAGCTTCCACTCTGTCTTTATGGACTGCTGCTGGACCAGAGTGGACTTTCCAACATGGCCGCTCAGGCTCTCCACCTCCCTGTGGGACCGGGGAGGGATGGAGGGAGGGGACGCACAGAGGGAGGGAGGGAGAAAGGGAGGACAGAGAAACAAAGGGAAAGGTGGCATTTAAATGAAAGATGCTCAGCTTCGTTCCACTGCAGATACGGAGGGCCAACGCGCAGATTTGTACGCGTACTTGCTGGTCCGGCGTATGGCCAGGAACATGAAGAGGTAGCAGTAGGAGATGATCCCCAGCGGGATGAAGAAGACGAAGCAGCACAGCATCAGGGTGTAGCTCTTGTTGGCGGGCGTGGACGTGACGTAGTCCCAGGTACAGGAGGTCATCAGGCCCTCCGGGATGTAAGAACCTGTGACCAGTCTGAGTTATTATTCAACGCAGGAATAAAAAGCCACCATCACCGCAGTAAAGGAATTATCCTCTTGTAAGCAGTATGAAATACCTGCTAAATTGCAGTGTATTCAGGGCACTGGATATGTCAGGGTGAATAGGGTGCATTTGAAATGGGGGGGGGGGGGGAATCATATGTTGTGGCATCAACCCAGGACTGGGCAACAGTGATGAACATGATGACATCAGCTTGTCACAGAAGCTAATTTGTGTATTAATACATGCAGCGGGGTTTGAGTTACACAACGATTTAACATTTACAGAAGAATAAAAATTCACAAATCAGTTTTAAGTTTGGAACTCAAATGGGGGCGTAGTTTGACGTAGTTTTTCTCAGTGCAGATTGGCATGGACACTAAACATTGGCATGGACTTTCCAGTGAATGTGGGCGCATTTTAAAAAGGCCAGATTGAGGGCGGAGACGGGCGGGGCAGGGACTCACTCCAGCCCAGCAGCGGGGCCAGGCTCCAGGCCAGGGAGTACAGCCACACCAGCAGGATGACCAGCGAGGTGCGGCGCTTGGACGTCCACCCGATGGCCTGCAGGGGCTTGGTGATCACGATGTAGCGGTCGATGGAGATGGCCAGCAGGTTGATCATGGAGGTGATCCCGAACAGAGCCCCGCAGAAGGCATACAGCTTACACCCTGAAAGCCCACAGAGAAACAGACACCTGGATTTAGAGCTCACCTGCGCAGGAGTCACTGCAAAAGCCTTTAGAGAGGTACTGTTAAAGCTGGGAAACCTCTGTTTAGCAGTGGCTGGAAAAAAATACCCAAAAATAAAGATTTTTTAAAAAGTTAAACTGAAATTTAAAGATTTTATTACGTACAGAGGCTTATATATAGAAGCTTCATTTATATGCAGTTAAATTACATTCAGCCAGGGATTTTCACCAGTTTTCTGTCAAATCTTTTCCCGTCACTGTGGTGTGTTCCTATTGGAAGATATAGGTCTTGGCAGCCCTTCATTGAAGACTATGTCAACAACACGCCAGAAAGATTCTTTCTTGGCAGAGAGGTTGTTCTTTTCTTAGCTTGCCTTACCCACACAAAACTGGCAAGAGCATCATTTACATATTACAAACAAAAAGATTCACAAGACTTAAGGTTTTTGTTATGTAACTCACATCCAGTTAATACCACCCACTGAAAACCTGGCGTTTAGCCAAGAGGGAAAGCAAGCCAATTTCAGCACAGACAGTTTTGTTTTGCAAGAACCATTTAAAATAATATCTCAGCCATTTGTGTATGCAGAAAAGTATTAAAATAACACATAAGCAAATAATTCACAGATTTCAGTTTCCCGGACCTTTAAGAACATTCTAATTGCATATTCTAATAACAATATTTGTGGTCTTGCACCTTAAATGGTTATATATTTAATTATAATTATATTCAGAGTGATTGGATGTTGCCTTGACCCTTCTAATTCACCGGAGCATGAAATAATGTTCAGGGGACAAACAGCAGGACGAAATAAGAACTGTTACCCAGTTCACCGAACACCCACTCCTTGTACAGGCTGTTGATGAAGAAGATGGGGGACTGGCTGATGGCCATGAGGAAGTCGCTCACCGCCAGGTTCATGATGAAGTAGTTATCCGGATTCCGCAGTTTCTTGTTACTGAAACACATACACACACACACACACACACACACACACACACACACACACACATATATATTAATGTAAACACACACACAGACACACACACACACACACACATATATATTAATGTAAACACACACACAGACACACACACACACACATACATATACCTTATAAATACAGACAGCCTTATGTAGTCAATTAAATAAAAAAAAATAAAAAAATGAAATAAATAATTAATGTTTTTGTTCTTTATGAAAGACCAGATAAGACAAATGAAACGTTTTCACTGTTTTAGGATTATCTGAATGTGCTGAACAGATCTGCACCGCGTGGGTCAATTTGACCCGAAGCATAACTGATGCAGCTGTTTTTCAGCATAATACAGTACGAGGGTTAGAAGACTTACGCGGTTTCAGCACCACTCTCTTTAATGAACAGGGAGGAGGTGTCTGCTGAACGGTGAACATCAGTGATCTGATGAGATCCCATGTGATCACATGGTTCACGTGTGTACAAAATGGAGGCCAGCCAGCCACCGGGGTTACGCTATGAGCAGCCAGTAGAGACAACACCGAGCAAAGATATTAATGTTGTTGAGACGAGCAAGATGGCTGGGTCTATTCGCAGGCGTATTCCAGTTTAAATTTCACAAAGTAGGGAATTTATTGTGGAATTTAATTACAATAACCTTTAAGCAACATGATTTAAATTAAATAGCAATTCATTGAACTGGAGCTGAATTCCATAAATGTCAATCTTTGGAACTGGAATTGAATTGAATTTGAATTTAGACATTCTGAACCAGAGCTGAAATAGTGGAATTGAAACCAACCCTATTAATCCAGTAGACCAAACTTTTGGAAAAATACATACAGTATGTCATCTTGTGACACCTCTTATGTCATGTGTAAGACAGTGTTATGCCAGCCTTATGATGAAGGGTTCATGTAAAGTGTTTTTCAGTGGTTTGCTACATAGTTCAGGCGCTATACCTCAAGAAATTTTTACCTGAATTATACAGTGAACTACAAACAAAGCTTAGAGCTCTCTCACCTTCACATGCGAGTCCATTGGTAGACTCCTGAAATACCCTGTCCTGTGCAGACTACTTTAATTCATGGCTGTGTATACTGGGTCATACATGAATTATGGGCATACGACTTTCATTCTGCTTATGTGTTTATGTACCCTCTACCACCCCACCATAATCCCACCCAATCACATTACATTACATTACATTACAGGCATTTGGCAGACGCTCTTATCCAGAGCGACGTACAACAAGTGCATCAGTTCAAGGTGCAGAGGTGCAAAAGAAACACACTAGAGTGAAGTAAAGATCATAGTGCAAGAAGTGACCACATAGATCAGGACTCCAACCCAATCACATTTTCTATATTTTATTTCCTCATCAATAAATCCCCCCCCCCCCCCAAAAAAAAAAAAAAAAAACCAACAGGAGGTTGACAATCTGAAATCTCTTTGTAGTTCAGTTACTCTGTACTGGACACTAAATATTTCTGCAATACGCATTGGTCAGGGGTTAATTCCTGTTCAACTCCGTGTTCAAAATCTACTCATTAATGAGAAGCCCGGGCCTGACCCATTCCAGTGATTTCCCTGTATAATACCTGGAGTGTTTAGAAGGGGGACGTGGGGGACAATCCAGGGCCAGAGTTCCGAGCCCCTGTGGCTTATGGGAGCTGCCCAGCGGAAGGAATCTGATTTTGGTTTAATGCACAGAACAATTAGAGACCTGATCTGATCATCCAACAACAGCCCCCAGGCAAAGATTTCAACACAAACATCCCTCTGCCATTGCTTCTCTGGCTGTTCAATGCTCCAAAGCCAAGAGACATCATTTATGATGATGATGATATTATTATTATGATTATTATTATTTTATTTCTTTATTTTTTATTGCTAATAATGCATTTTATGTAGTAGCAGACCCAGGTATACAGGGGTCTGCTACTACATAAGAATGGGACAGAACCCCCCCCCCCCCCCCCCCCCCCCCCCCCACTCAGCAGGCCCGACAGCCTGCATTACGCTCATTCATAGCCGTCTGTAGAGTTTTATGGTGCTGATAATGACCCCACCAGAGTCAGCACCAGTTTAAAGCCGCTATGATTCTGGCAATTCCTTTGTTTTTTTTTGTGGATCTTAAAAATAGCAGTGTCTTTATAAGACATCCATGCTGTCTTATGTTTGAGGAAGTGTTAAAGTACTCAGGAAGCACAAATATGTACAGCTGTGCTAATCTCCGATTTTCTTCCTTTACTTTCCTTTTCATACTTAACGACCTGTCTGGTATTTTTATAGTCTCTCAGATAGGCTTAGCAATAAAAATGGCACCAAAACAAAAGCACAAATGGATGAATGAAGACATATTAGCTCCTGTAGCTCAGACCTTCCACTAGTCAATACACTACATCTCAGATATCCATTAATCCTGCTAAACTTTCTGTGTTGATTTATGACACAGATACTGGCTGCAAAACAGAAGGGAATTGCATAGATAGTTGTGACTTCACCGTAAAAATATTTAAATAAACAATATATTTCAATTAACAACAGTAGCACATGGACAAAGAGGGTTAACAAGAAATATTTAAACGGTAATGTTATTTGCTTTTCAACATAAATGAAAGTTGTCACACACTGTATTCTGTTTTATTATTTTTCAACAGTGGTATTCTAAATCAGTGCTAATGCATGCGATACTTTGTCCAATGTCACAGTTAGCAGACGTGTGTATTTGCATCCACTGGTAGACCAGATCATAACGATGCCCAGTCACAACAGATATTTGTGGATAAGTGTGGATGATGTGACAGGAAAATCATAATTGAGTGTGAAATATGAAAATATGTCATATTATTGACCAAACAATTATATGGCAGGTAGCCAGGTGTGAAAAAAAGCACTCATGCAGAAGCTGGCTGCGATGTTGTGCACAAGCTGAGAGGTTTTCATCTCTATTTAATGTTCTAAGGACGACGAGACGATTCATTCAGTCTCTCTCAAAAGGGTCACATTAAGCCTTCAAAGCACCGAAACTGTTCCAAATATTGAGTCTGCATTTGCTATTGATTTCTAACAAACAAGCTTTAAACCCAGCTGAACTGTGCAGTGCCATATACTACAACTGAAGAGACTATAAAACAACAGCACTGGAATATCTTGGGGGTCTAAGTTTGTAGTTATTGAATACATATAAAATATTTAGGACAGATCCTGATCGGGCTGTTCTGTTGAAACATCAGGGTCAGACATACTAATACATTGCCAAAAACTCCAACAAGAACTTGACACAGGGTACACTGTCAAACTAGGTACACCGTTACAGTTAATTACAATCCATGTGGGCGAGTCATCCATGAATAAACACCTTTCCCAGGGGCATAACAAGCCCTTTTCCCTGTGGCACCTCCAAGGCAGTTTGTGTGGATGGACCCCCACCGTTTGGTATTGAACAGAGTGCAACAGGGCCGACTGCAGCAGGACGCCCGTCAGAGTGGGCACATAACTGGCATGACAGCTTTGCTTGGGGAGGGAGGAGGGAGTTGTCCGGCTGGGATTATTGTATCCCAAAACTAGCAGTCACACCATTACATTACAGGCATTTAGCAGACGCTCTTATCCAGAGCGACTTACACAACTTTTACATAATTTTACTAATTGTATCCATTTATACAGCTGGATATATACTGAAGCAATGCAGGTTAAATACCTTGCTCAAGGGTACAACGGCAGTGTCCTTAGCCGGGAATCGAACCTGCGACCTTTCAGTTACAAGCCCAGTTCCTTACCCGCTGTGCTACACTCCGTCCTACCAACAACACCACCAACAAGCATACCAGAGGCATGTTCACCCCAAAACTACATCCCTCCACACTTAGATCCTTAAATCACACAGAAGAAAATATTAAATATAGAAATAAAGTGATTGAAATGGCATAGAATGGCAATGTTCCAAACTAATCGTAGAGAAAAGTGTCAAAGACAATAATAAAAATATATAACTATGGAATGAAGATAACATACAGCAGTGCCACACCTGTGCACTCACCTGTAGAACGCGTACACACAGAAGCAGTGCCACACCTGCACACTCACCTGTAGAACGCGTACACACAGAAGCAGTGCCACACCTGCGCACTCACCTGTAGAACGCGTACGCACAGGAGCAGTGTCCCACCTGTGCACTCACCTGTAGAATGCGTACACACAGAAGCAGTGCCACACCTGTGCACTCACCTGTAGAACGCGTACGCACAGAAGCAGTGCCACACCTGCGCACTCACCTGTAGAATGCGTACACACAGAAGCAGTGCCACACCTGCGCACTCACCTGTAGAACGCATACGCACAGAAGCAGTGCCACACCTGCGCACTCACCTGTAGAACGCATACGCACAGAAGCAGTGTCCCACCTGCGCACTCACCTGTAGAACGCGTACATGACCAGGGCGTTTCCGGCCACTCCCACGGTGCCGATGACCAGCACGAAGAACGCCACGATGTAGTGCGCGTGGTCCGGGACGTCCACCTTCCTGGAGAAGCCTCGCTCCATGATCTGCGACGGGACGGGAGCGTGAGCGTGAGCGGCGTCCTTCAGCGTCTCTCCCCCTCACACACACACGCACGCACGCACACGCACACACACACACACACACACCCACACACACACACGCGCGCGCACGCGAACACACACACACACACACACACACACACACACACACACACACACACACGCCGCTCTCTCATTGGCTCTTCCTAGCCCCTCCCCCTTACGATTATGCAAGACACAATCTGTCTGCTGTCGCCTACTCAAGCTGTTGGTGTTTGGTGTTGCTGGTGACGAACCCCACGGTTTAGCCGGGCTGGGAAGTGATGATGCGTTTCCACACATTTCCACAGGCTTCTGGGTGCCACTCCTTAAGACCTCCTCCTGTTTGTGAATTCTCACTGCGCTATAAACTAAGGCCCATTTGAATTTGAGTGCACCATCCTCATCTCTAAATTACCCCCTCATTCACCGTTGCATTTTACATTGGGAATTTAGATACACAATAAACATTTTATAGACAGGCTCATCATTTAGTTTCCAACTGGAGAAAGGGGATCTTATGAAACTTTCAGTAAAAGACTGTACCTTTCAAAAATTATAAAGAACAAATTTACATATCTTTGGATCTCTGTAACTAAAGGCGCACGCTTTGGCAGTTTTCAGCAGAATGCAACCTCGTCCAAACATGGTGCATTGTTTCAGTTAAAATGAATACGCTCCTCAACCTCCTTTCCCGTCTATCCCAATCTGAACCAAAACAGCTTCAAGGCTCTGGACCCTATTATTACTGCACACTTAAGGAATGTGAACAGTCCCAATGCACATACAGCTTTCCTCCACAGACCCATGCAGGGGGGGGGGCAAGCTTTGGGGGGGGGGGGGGGGGGTGTCCCAATCGCACGTGGCCCCGTGGAGCTACTAGCCAGCACTGGCATGGTCCAGGTTCGACCCATGACCATGGGGATCATCCATTCACCACAGCGTGGTGCGGTAACCATCTGTGTATGCTGGTTTTCGTTCCAAACACAGTTGCAAACTCAGCATTTTAACAAGCTGTTTTTTTTTTTCCTTAGGAGCCAATTGATTCACCTCAAATTGTTTGCACCATAGTCCAATAAACACAGTGTGAACATGGGATTTTTATTCTTCACGGCATGCATAGCTATTTCAAACATAATGGTAAATAATCCCTCTAAACATGAACATCATCCATTTGGGTCGTAGAAATGTTCCTAAAGTGTTTAAGTGTTTAATTTCTTTTCTGTGGAACCATAATTCAGGTTTTGACTCTGTCTTTCAATTCTTACTCTTTGAATGGTTAGTCTTAGTGGCCATGTGACCACACTCACCAATCAGGAGCCTACTGATTCACCACAGTCAGTTAGATCATTTTGTCACCTACTTTTACGCAACTGTTTGCAATACAGCACAATAGTTCCACAGCTGAAGCAGTGGTTCAATGAATAGACTGAAGAGCCAAGAGCAGCTGGGTAGTCATGTCTACACAAGTGTTGTAGCTGAACTAAATATGTATGAGTCCGTCAATATCAATAGAAAATGTATTCAATATTCAGTCAGGGTTCTGTATCATTTCACTTTAAATCCCCTTTCATGGCACTCATGTTACACGTACCCCCATCCCAACACTTCTTGTAATTTGTGTTTGTCCTAATATTGTAGCGTGTTCTTTTCCCTAGATTGGCTTGGCATAAGTAAGGTCAGAATAGTGTTCATTGTGTGAACTGAACTGTGTTCTTGGCTAGAAATATTTGTACAAAATGAGTATTGTACCTTATTGAACCTGTGTTTTGTAGTTGTCCAATGACCATGATATGCACTTTTGTACATCGCTTTGGATAAAAGCGTCTGCTAAATAAATGTAATGTAATGTGCTGCTCACCCCCGACACATTCACCATATTACACTCAGGAAGGGCCTCTTGCCCAAAATGTCTGTGCAGCAAGAAATAAATAAATATAATGAGTGCCGTCCTGGATATATATATATATATATATATATGTATTTGCACATAAAACACTGGGCGGGTTTGTCTATCCATATTTTTTTCCCTGAGTAGCAAGTGTAAGCACTGGTGCATGAAATTTCATTTCCATTTAACAATAGCCTCCACTGTAATGAGATGTGTCATAAATTCAGTTTTATTCATACAGCGCTCTCTACAGAGACACTGTCACAAAGATGACTAACAGAGGAAATACAGAAAAAAAAACTGACCTGAGACCCCAAAAAGTGATAAATTGGGGCACATAATCCATTTAAATGTGTTCTGTGTCACTTTTCTGCTTAACAGATTTGTTTTGTAAATGTAGCAATCACTCTCTGCTCCTACAAACCAGTACATGTACTAGATATTAGTGGCAAAGAATAATAACTGCATCTTTGAACTAATAAAATTCACGTGATTCTGTTTTTCCTTTTAGTTTGTATTTAATTAATACTGAAGATAACGCCTGCACTGATGCAGTAATTGCAGCACATGGAAGAGCAGAAGTGATTTAGACTAAGACTGGGTGATTAAAGTGGGGTTAAAGGTCACCGTATTCCCTCGCTGTGACCAGGTCTGCGCTGAGGTGGCGGCCGTAAGAGGATTATTTTTGCTTATTTTTATGTTAATGTGATGGGACCAAGGTGTGGAACAAACAGAGGGGCAGCCTTCCTGTGTAATACAGGGCTATAGCTGCCCCTGACCTTCCTAAGTACTGAAGAGTTTTAAAAAAAAAAAGGGGTCCTTATTTTGGAACTGTTGATGAGAGCCATACAGGGAACCTCCAGATAGAGACGGTGTACTTCTAATATGTTACTGCTGAAAACGATTTAAAATAAGATATAAATTTTTATTTATTAAGGATTTTGCAGCGTTGCATTGGTAGTTAGCATGTTTTTAAGTATCAGATCAGTATGTTATCTACATGATTTTACAAAGATTTTATGCAACCATACAGAAATGTCATAACTTCTAAAATATAAATTCTTAAGTCATTAGCCTAACCAATGATTTAAATGATTAATGATCATTTAGTTAAATCATTTAGTTAATATTCAAGCACTGACTGCAGGTAAAGAACTTGGGCTGTAACTTAAATCCCAGAGAAGTCCACTCTCACATTGTATCATCACAAAATTCACAGGATACCTAAAAACCACAGAAATGTAAAATGAAAAATAGAACCGATACTGTAGATTCTGACTGCTGTCTCACACAAGATTTGAGTGAGAGGAAAAACTGTTATCTGATCACAGGTAACCTCAGTTTATTTTTAACAACCTTCTGTTTTAGTGGCTTGTTGAGCACACGCTTTATGACAAACATAAGCCTTTTTATTTTAAGTGTCCATCCCCTAATGGGCAGACCTTTAATTTCTGCTCAACAAGGAACTAAAACAGAAGTTCATCAGAGCAGAGGGCAGTGATATTATAACATAACAATGAAAATATGAAAACGCGTCCGAACACCCTCTTTTCATTAAGCTGTGATTATCCACATAAACCCAAATAGACACAGAAATGCAAAACATTTTGGGGAGAAAAAGAAAGTTTGCGATACGCGCGCTCCTACCTGAAATGTCTTTGTCCTCCTCTTCCTCCTCTTCCTCCTCCTCCTATCCCCCCTTCAGTATGTCCGTTCTGTAAATGTTTGTCTCCCGCCCCGCAGAGCATGTAAAACTATTCATGTAAACGAGTGGAGGTTTAATCAAGCACAGCTTCAGAGCAGACTCCTCTCTCTAATCTCCCGGCTAGGTGGAGCCTCACCTTGTTCTGAGCTCAATGACAGACACAGCCGCGCTCGAACTGCGCATTAAAAATACAGTCGGACCGGTGAGACGAACCTGCTGCTCTGCTGGACGATCCATTCGATTGGTCAAATCCAAGCGTGGTATCGATTTCCAATGCTCACCCTTCTCCCCGTTTATACTTCTGTTCATTTTGGAGGGGGGGGGGGGAGTGCTGGGTAATTCTGAGGTAAACAAAAACAGTGCAGTGAACGCTCTGTGGGAGAGACAGAAGGCGCTGGGGAACTTCAGAAAAGACTGCAGCATGATAAGGATGAGACGGGCGAGACTGACAGAGCGGAATATGTGAAAATACCCGTTAGCCAAGGCCGTCCCAGCTAACACAAAATGTTCTCGCAATGTTACTGGAATGTTTGGACAATGTTGTAACTTTGGCAGCACATGACAGCTGCATTGTGGGAATGTTTTGTGTTAGCTGGGTTGCAGTTAAATCCACACAGATTACAGTTTCTGTACACCGTGGTTCTCTGTGTGAATAGCATCTGTCCAGCCAGGCTGTCCTCAGGCATTAACATTATTACATAAATCTGGATCGTTTTCTGGCTGTAAAACAAGTTTATTTTAATGTCTCTTAATACCTCTGTTCATTACCCTCATTCCCAGTTCCAATATAATCTTCTGGTTTCATATACTTCCATATAAAAATGAATTCAAACTAATCTGGCTTCTATAAGAAAAATGGGGCACAAGTAGTCGGTTAACTTTGTACTCAGGGTCAAAATGACCCTTTTCTGAGTTTAACATCAGTGAAAACCAACAAAATGTAATTTTTTCAGCATACAATTTGATGTTTTTTTCCTGGAGAAAGTTTCCCTTTTTTATATTTCTATAAAAGCAGTACACCATCAGGGAACAATTGTCTGTCCTTTTTCAACCCAGCAGGAATGAAGCCATAATCAAAGTTAAGTGCCACACATCTATTACAGCGACAAACAAAAAAAATCTATTATTGTCTGTATTGTAGTAAAGAGTGCTGTAGACCAAAGAAATGAAAAAACAGTTGAAAAAACTGCATGAAAACAGTTAACAGCAATTTATTGATTGACAGGTTGTTTCTAGGTGAACAATATTGAACGCAGGGTGCATACATAATATGAAGACACCACAAGGCTTAATAACTGGCTTGTTTTGCATTCATTAAAAAAAATAAAATAAATACTAGCAAAGACAAGGGCTTCATTTAAATCGCTTATTTTACCCATCCTCCTCTCTGCAGTCCACACGGGACCCAGAAAACCGATCGAGGTCCGCCATCTATAAGGACATTCCAACCCATCAAAGGCTCCTTGGAGGAGCGAGGAGGCTCCTGGAGGATGCTTCAGCAAGGAAACATGAGAACAGCCAACTTGCAAAAGTCTTAAAACATATAAAAATAATAATAATAATAATAATTATATATATATACATATATAAACGATCCACCTCTCCACATCTGCTGTGTCTGTAACTGACATGGCTTCAAACTGTTCCTTGACGTTCCGTTTTCCTAATCCATGCCGCCTTGGTTCCTCTGTCCTCGTATCTCATCCTTACATCTCCTCCTCACGTCCTCTGGTGGGTGGAGCTAAGGAGTGAGGATAGGAGTGATGCAAGAAGTGAAAATCCAGGATATAACTGAGCCCACAGATTGAGGAAAGGGATTTATATCGGCATGTGGAATTCATAAACGATGAGTTACCATTTTTAACGTGCACTAGAAACTGCTGTGTTAAAACACTGCTGTGTATTGCTGACTTAAAACAGGGCTCATTTGCAGAACGGATTTCAGATAGAACACAGCAACCTGCACCGCCCGAACAGGGACTTGAACCCTGGACCCTCAGATTAAAAGTCTGATGCTCTACCGTCTGAGCTATCCGGGCTCTGGGCGCACGATTGGTTCATGAGATCAGGAGTCTGATCCATATTTGGATACGGGCGAAGCCTTCATCATCGGTGGTATATCCAGAACACGTCTCCTGTCTGTTCTGGCCCCACGATGGTGGAATGACCTCCCTGTGGAGGTCAGAACAGCTGAGACTGTGACCCATTTCAAACGACGACTGAAGACCCACCTCTTCAGGCTTCACCTCTCCCCATCCCTCCCTTCCCCCCTGTAAATGACTAAAACTTAGGGTTGTAACTAGGCAGCTGTTTAATAGGTGACTTAGTCGATGCGCCTGTCTTAACGACTAATTGTATTTTTATTTATTTTTATTTTTCCATAGATTGCGTTGTTGCCGTTCTCGTTGTTAGTGTTAATCAGTTTAACCATCAGGGTCCAAGTTGAACTATGCGGTTGTTCCCTGTACTTGGACCGGTACTTCTCTCTAGGGTTTTCGTCATACTTGTTCCTGGTTATGGTTATACACTTTGTTGTACGTCGCTCTGGATAAGAGCGTCTGCCAAATGCCTGTAATGTAATGTAATGTAATGTATTTGCCATTGTAAAGTTGCTGATGCATAATAAAAATATGGTGACGTGGTGCAGGTGACTGAGAGACTGCGTCGGCTCGGACCTCGTGGCACAACGGTAGCGCGTCTGACTCCAGGTCAGAAGGTTGCGTGTTCAAATCACGTCGTGGTCAGCTGGTTTATGTTTGTTGCAGCAAAAAAATTTTGAGCTGTGGTTTTGTTGATGAAAGTCATGTCTCCTACAAGTGGTACGTTGGAAGCTTGTCCATCACAACAAAAGAGATACAGAAAACAAAAGCTAATGTTCTGTTTGGAATGGTTGAAGAGACATAAGAAGATCCTACCCAGTTCCATCATCTCCTGCTAAGAAGGTCACATTGTCCCCGTTCTGCAGAATGGAGAGACGTGTGACGCTATACGCCAACATTGCCACCATCCTTCTCAGCACCCCTAAAACCTTTCAATTAGCCCAGTGCCTGCCCCACAGCGCTCCTGCACCAGCATTCACCAAACCATCAATATCTGTGTAGTCTGCCATCAGTTGTTGTTCTAGTCAAAGATAGCGGACTGCTTCCCATTCTCTCTGTTGCTGACTTCCATATTCTTAGGAGAACCTCTCATAAATAACACATTATTGTTTGATTAAATTTATGTATGTTGCATAACTGCAAAGTTAACTGTTGATACGCTTGTGTTCGGTATTCAGAGTGCCAGACGTTAAACGAGGGGGTCAGAGGTTAAAACTGCTGGATTCAGAAAATTAAACATAATCCCCTTAATCCTCATTTCAATACACACAGTGCCAATATTGATATCACAGCTCCTCAAGTATTAATGAGTCCACAGAAATTCATCCATTGGCATTGCAGCAGTTCAGGCATAGAAGCTAGGCAAGTTTAGTGCTACAGCATATTGTGTTTCAAACTATTATACTTAATAATTTAACTGATGTACTTTTTCCTCAGACAAAAGTACATGTAAGACAGTACATACAGTACCTTTGTCCACTTTCACCCTTTGGAGGAGTCTCTCAGACGCTCCATTTTCGGTTTTGTCTTAAAGTGAATCCTTCATGGACGTGTCGTGTTTTACTTTAAGAGCACGATTTTAGCTTCAGCTCAAAAGCAAGGATGTGAGCTCCAGCTGAGCCCTTCCCTTTACCCTCCAACAACAAAGCAAACTTGATCCCTTCTGAAAGACGAAAAACACTGCTAGAGGGCCAGCACTGAATAAAAGATTAAAGAAAAAAATAATTAAAAAGATTTATTAACATACTGTCCACTTTAAACTTGTATCCCTCCAAAACAATCTCTTTCCATTGCAAAAACGATGACACTGAAAATGTAGAATATTATACACAAGAAAATTTATATAAGCTCAAAAACATCACGCAGACAGGTTGTACAAGTCGTCTCCAAAATATACTACCACTGGATTAGCATCAAAGAAAAATAAACACCTGATATGCTCTAGTAATTGCTTAGTACTCAATGCTGTCCATCAGTCCCCAACACTGCCTGTCAGTACACAATACTGTCTCAGAACTCAACACTGCCTGCCAGTACTCAACCATGATTCATCAATAAAATAGAAAATATTATCAAAAATTAGAGACTAATGATATTTTTTGTTCTGTTTTGATTTTGTAAGCGTTTGTATCTACTCATGCATTCCAAGACCCCATCCGCCAGGTCCAACCAATCCCTTCCCATTCCCTATCAAAGCTGAACCAATGAGGGCCAAGGCCTCCTCCATCTGCTCATCCATTTTACAGATGAGCCCAAAAAGCAAAGGATCCAGAGGGCTGGAAAACTACAACTACCAACAGGCCGAAGCTGTCAGCGTTTACACAAAATGGAGGAATGTTCTAATCAGCTTAATCTGAAAGTCCTTTAATTACAAGAATAATTCAATAACAATTTATAATTCTCATGAAACAAAAAGGGAAAAAAGATGACTCTCGTTTTATGATATTATCAAGAGTAATATCCTCTTGCAGCCCTAGAGCACCATCTATTGACCATAATCTGAAATGCAGGGAAGGCCCAGCGGGAAAAAAAAGTTTTTTTTACATTTTTTAAATATTTAAAGTGCCCTGGCTGACAAAACCGTTGTAGTAAAAAAAATAAAAAAAATAAAAAAAACACAATATTTCTATTTTCAGCAAATGATTCCTGAGATTTATCCAAGAGAACTCATGTCTTCTTCAGGGGGCAAAAATCAATTTTTTAGGGTTATTTAACTATCTATTTAACTGATTGCTTGTAATGCCAAGATTCAGTTAATTTAAGAGATGCTGAGTTGAGCATTGGCACTGCTGACAAAAAAAATAACATTTTGCATTAACGCGTCTCCTGATGAGCCAAGGACAGTAAATTCAGCGCGGAGCAGTCCAAAAGCATTCTCAGAGTTCTGCGATGACAATTTTAAGTGTGCTTTCTAAACTCAATTGATTCTCGACAGACGCATCGTTGCCCATTACAGCAGGCATTATACGGCTAAATATATCACTCTCAGGCATAAACTGCGGGAAGCAAACCAAGCAGCCATTCAGAAGCCGAACACCAAGCAGCCATTCAGAAGCCGGACGCTAATATCATTTTGGCAGCCTTGCACGCAACGGCACCTTTTCGGATGGCAGTTGGAACAGCGCAATCAAAATGGATGAGCGTTTACAGCTGGTCTGTCGGGAAGAAGTCCAATAACAGGCACATTCGGCATGAGGAGTATTTATGAGAGGGTGAGGGATGAGAGGGTGAGCGCTCTGTGTGGACATGAGGAGTATTTATGAGAGGGTGAGCGCTCTCTGTGGACATGAGGAGTATTTATGAGAGGGTGAGCGCTCTCTGTAGACATGCAGTATTTATGAGAGGGTGAGCGCTCTCTGTGGACATGGAGTATTTATGAGAGGGTGAGGGATGAGAGGGTGAGCGCTCTCTGTGAACATGAGGAGTATTTATGATAGGGTGAGGGATGAGAGGGTGAGCGCTCTCTGTGGACATGAGGAGTATTTATGAGAGGGTGAGGGATGAGAGGGTGAGCGCTCTCCGTGAACTCCAGCGCTCGTTCTGGCGAAGCCTCGAAGACGTGAAAGCAAACGTCTCAGACTCAAAACGTTTTTGATTCAAGTGGGTCGTAAATCTGGTCCCTTTTTTTTTGTTTTGTTCACCAGTTCACTGCAGGGCACAACATCACATTCACTCACTATTCACTCACACACTCATACCTGTGGCCAGTTTAGAGTCTCCAATTAACCAAACCTGCATGTCTGTGGGAGGAAACCGGAGTACCTGGAGGAAACCAACTTGGACACGAGGAGAACATGCAAACTCCACACAGAAAGGCCCAGAGACAGGGGGAAAACATACAAACTCCACACAGAAAGGCCCAGAGACAGGGGGAAAACATACAAACTCCACACAGAAAGGCCCAGAGACAGGGGGAGAACATACAAACTCCACACAGAAAGGCCCAGAGACACGAGGAGAACATACAAACTCCACACAGAAAGGCCCAGAGACAGGGGGAGAACATGCAAACTCCACACAGAAAGGCCCAGGGATTCAAACCAAGTACTTTCTTGCTGTGGGCAACCAGAGGCAACAGTGCTACCCACTGCACCACCATTAAGCGAAGACCGTTTAAATGAATAAAATAATAATTATAAAGATTCTCTGCTAAAAGAACCTGGGAAAAGTCAGTAATAGTGAGCCAGTAGCGGGTGAGGGAACAGCTGCACTGTGAGCACAGATTATACTCAGAACTCCCAGCATTTCACAGAAACAAATGAGGCAAAATCCATTAAACGCCAAGGCTGCCAGGACATGATTAGACAGCCCATCGTACGCTGACTCTAATCTCCCTAATCCAGGTAATCACATCTCAGAGGAATACTGCCCCGGCGCAGGTGTGCTCCGGGCTCCTGTGTGTGAAGGCTGGCTCTGTTTCCATGCGGGCTGCTTATTTACTCACCTGCTCGCTGACGTTTTCAGGTGGAAGGAGGATCGGCCAGCTGCCTCCTGGGCTCCTTCCGTGGGCCACCGGCTGGCCCACACCGCCGCCGCATCGGTAACAGACGGCATCAGGACTCTGAATCACGTCAAAGACCCCAAAAACCTTTACCTGGACAGGTCATCTGGGAGCATCAGGAGCCTAAAAGCATGGTGCTGAAAAGACTGGGGTTAGGATTCGACCCTTTTCAGCATTTGTAACAGAGGGCTTTACCACAGCACCCACATCACCGCCTAATTAACAGACGGAGAATGCACCACCACACCCAAATTAATATTAATTAATTAATATATAAAAAAGCAACAACAAAAAACCGAACTCTTCTCTCCGCAGTTTCACAGGCCTTGGGGACAGAACGTCTTTGATTGTAACAGCCCATCTCCAGCTCCAGTAGAGTTTGCTCACCACTTGAAAGGCACTTTGCTTTCCTAAAATCCCAAATGAGTATATTTTAATTAATATTTTTTCCCTTGGAGCACAAACAAAAAGTGATGTTGCTAATTTTTAGGAGGGACTGCAGAAGACTCTGCTTTCCAGGCCTAAAGTATCACCTAATGCCATTTTACACATTCATATCCCTATAACACGGTGCAACAACATAGGTAAATGGTTTGTAGCAACAATAAAATAATAAACATATTACAGTATTGTTATAAACCACTTATCTATGTTGTTGTTAATAATCTATAATGCGTTTATGAATGCTTTGTCAAGCATTTATAAGCAGATATACATAATAACATTTACATTATAATGTTAACTAGTGCAATGTATAAGTAAAGTTGTGATACATGGTAAAACTACCCTACACATGACTGGTTGACCTCACCCTATTATTAAAGATTTGTTATTTGAAAAAAATATGAGTTGTGATATTATCATTGTTATTGTTATTATTATTACAAAAATAAGATTAGGAAATATTCCCATTCACTGCCAGGACGGTTAAAAGGATCACAGTCTAAAATAAAAATCTAATATTTTGGAGGATTCAGCCTCGACAGACTGCCAATGTTCATTTTTGTTTACTTTAAAAACATAATTTGTCTTCCATTAATTAAAACCAAGACTTGTTTGTAATTTGGACTAGTGCCAAGGTTCAATTAACTTTTGTCTTTGACCTAGTCTTTAACTCGATTAAAACTCACTCCTCATGTTTTACCTTTTTAAAAATTAATTTCCGTTTGCTTGTGTCATCACG
Source organism: Anguilla anguilla (assembly GCF_013347855.1). Lineage (NCBI taxonomy): Eukaryota > Metazoa > Chordata > Actinopteri > Anguilliformes > Anguillidae > Anguilla > Anguilla anguilla. The sequence continues at coordinate 1,203,351 of NC_049214.1, read as the reverse complement.
GAAATCTATGATTGTGAAGAGATTAAAACAGGAGCGGTTAACTGAATGCTGAAGACAAACGCTCACAGAACACCGACGCTGCTCCTTGGCTTTCAGGCTTCGGTTTTTGGCCAGCCGCTGTTCAGGAGCGGCCATTTTATTTAACCTGAAACAGGAAGCTCACAGGAGAGGGATAAAAGCATAAAGATGTGCCGGTCACTGTCAGAGAGCCGACCAATCACAGGCAGCCCATTTCCCTTCGGCTAAAACACTTCCTCCGCTCCACGCGTCAGCTCGGCCGTTCATGAAAAGCAAATACATTTTTAATCGGGGCTGTCCACTGCAAATGAATTATTCACGCAGTCTATTTGTTCAGATATGACTGCATTAGACCACTGTTGATGGGACTGTGGGACACTGGAGGATTTGGTGAAGATAATCACACGTCATCAGCACACGCGGGACTCAAACCTGGGTCATTCAAAGCACCCCGATCGAGCACACTTCCTCACTCCCGAGAGAGGCCCTGATTGGCTGTTCCTCTCTGATTGGTTTTTGCATTCCCGTTTGAAATGTTCACAATGGACTCTGGCATTCAGAGAGAAAGAGGGTCAGAGGGTCAGAGTCCCCGACAGAATAATCAGATCCCTTCAGTGAGCATCCCACTCTGTTTTTATGTCATCATCTTTTAACGAGGATGTGAGAACCATTTATATACATACCATGTGTTGTAAATAATGACGGTGCATAATCTGGCAAAAACAAAACATTGTAATTTCATGTAGCTGCAGTGTGTCATATCTTACTAACCAAATGTTATATAATAGATACTGTCTGCTTTTCCAATACCATGAACAGGACTTGTCATTAGTCCATGAGTGAATAGTCAAAATCGCAATCCTGTTCTTTAAACATAATCGAGAACTGGAACATTTCTTTAGTGAACAGGAGAGAACCACAAGTGGGAATGCTGTCTCCAGAACAGGATGCGGTCTCCAGAACAGGTATTTGTAAAATAATGCATATATATATTGGGTATATTGTACAAACATACGTTTTTTACCTTTGTATTCCATTGGTAGTATCATGGAAGCACTAATATTATATTATATTCACTACACTAAAAACAGCAGGGCTCCTCCAACATGAAAGGCTCAGCATCAAAGCTTAGAATTTGTAATCCAAAGAACATAATTTCAGTCCATTTAAAAAGTGCACTGCAATCAATTACTTACAATTTTGTAGTTGGACAAGCCTTACCATTTTTTTCTTGTATGCTTTGAAAGATATAGGCAAAGCTCAAAAACAACAACACCTCAAAGAATTCCATTTTAAGGAGTAGACCGTTGAGTTCTGGAAACCCCCTTCTTCCCTCACCCCACTTCAGAAGAGGACACATCACCTTCATCTGGAGAGCGGAGAGCGTCCATTACTAACAGCGCTATCAAATATTAAACCCCGAAGGAGACTTATGGGATTTTGCCCTTGTTAAGAAGTGAAATTTTCCTGTAAACACTACTTAGTTCTGACGTTTGACGGATGGTCATGAGGGGGGAATGTGAGCTGGACCTCTCCCTCCCTCCTGCCTAATGCGTTTTCCATTAATTATTCCTGCAAACTTTTACAGGCTCCTGTTCCAAGAGGGTAATCATTTCTGAAGTGGCATCCTGATAAATTAAAGATGCTCGTTTTTTTAATGTGAAGAGGAGTGATATACTCCAGCCTTTTTTATATACTCCAATTAAGGTGCCAAAGTGGGTTTTCTTTTTTTTTTTGGACAGGGAAGCTTCACGTGAATCCGGCTTTTATGGACACACAAAACGTTTGTGGGGGGGGGGGGGTGTTTGGGGTTGGGGGGAGGGGGGTGTACAGTGCCTCGCGACCTTTCCATAGCATCACCTCCAGCTCTGGAAAGTATGTGGAAAGCATGAGGGTGTAGAGACACTGTGAAAGTTGGAGACAGGTAGATGCCAGCTCCCCTGGGTATTAATGCCAGCAAGGTTGGCTCCATTTTCAGTGCAGAACGGCAGTCTGTGTTCATCCCTCTTACCGTTTTCATACCACAGGGTCACACAAAATTCTCTCCAAACACTTTCCACAACAAAACACCAGGACTGACTCATAACATGGAGTCACCGACAGAATATGATTGGCTAGTGCTCAGTCCCCATTCTCCCATGAGTACTGTGTCTCCCACCCCCCTCTCCTCCAATCAGAATGCAGTATTCTTATTTCCTTCCAGTGCTGATAATGAAGGAAAACTGATGACTACACAGGCACATTCATCTTAAACGTGCCTTTTTTTTTCTTTTTTTTTTAAGCTCTTCACTTGTGAAGTTATTGAATTCTCTCTTTTAAAGAGGTCATATTAATAAGCACCTGAGGTACAAGGAGCTGCGTTTATTTTCATGAATACCCCCTAACAAGTTTAGCTCTGAGGATAAACACACCTATCCATATTCTGTATGGGCTGCATTTTACCACTTTTTTCACACATTTGGCTGCAAAAGGGGAGTTAATTAAGGAGTGAGTTGGAGGGAACACCATGCAAAAATAAAATGCAAATATTACCCTGAGTACCCTGATAGACCGAAGAATCAGCGATAATCGCTTTAATTACATTTATTTTATATGGTAAAAACCTTAAAAGTACCAAAGCGTGAATTGCTGGTGACAGGCGAGCACGTTTTCAGCACAGCGCTGGGTTTTTGTTCTCATTGTCCCGATGTGTCATTTTTTGTTATAATAGAGGACAAAGAAAACAAGGAAGACAAAAGCCCCCTCATTAGTGCTCCCAGGTAAGTCGTATCTCTGAAAAGCACAGGGTTCTCCCCACGCAGGGAAGAGGCAAACCGGACAAGCTCTCTATTCACAGGCGAGGACCAGCGAAGAGCCATCGGGTCACTGCTCACCGGCTCAGGCTAAATGAGGTGATGTTCTTGAATAAGAATTGAATGAGTCCCATGAGAACAGAATCAATTTCATCTGAGAGGACGGCTCAGCAGAATGGGGGACAATTATCAGCGGTCTTTGTGCAATTGCCCAGAACAAAGAACGCAGGATCGACGTGTTGAAATGCAATGTTTTTTTTCTTCAGATAAATTATATTGTTGAATTAATAACCGACTCTTCATAAAAAAACTCATTTTGCAACAAGAGATAAGCCTGGAAGCATCCAGAAAGACCAGGTCACATCAAACATCCTAAAGATAAATCTTAATTTCACTACAGTCTCTCTCCTAATATTACAATCACTCCATCATGAGGAAACATTGAAGATGTGTTCACACATATTATACATATGTACTTATGTTCTTTTATTAAGATTGATTGAAGTGGTATCCAGATGTCATCAGATGCAAAGCCATAAGTAATAGTTTGGCATCCAGTGGTTGTTTTATAATTCAGTCCAGGTTGCATATTGAGGAATACGTAATTTATCTTTAATATTTAATAATTCATCTTTATATCTTTAATATTTCACAACCACGTCTTAACATTTCAGTGAATGACATTGATGGAGCGAAGTTGTTTAATTTAAGACAAGATGCATTCCTCAAAGTGAAGCAGATGCCAGACAGTGTTATTTAATATCACCTAAACTGCATTCAGCTGCGACTGCTTCATACCTTTTACAGGTGGGCCCAATCTCCTGTTCTCTTCTGATTGATACACTCGGACAAGAGGGTATTTTCATAATATCACTGCCAACCCATACACCTCTCCCACACACTTGCACATGCTCGCACACGCACACGCACGTGCACGCGCACACACAGACACACACAGATCGCTGAACCATGTTCAGCAGCAAATCAGTGAGTTCAAAACATCCCCAGATCCCAAAAGTGTGATTTATATATTTCTTTGTTCAAACCCTTATTTGCTGTCCCCTTTACAATCACCTTTCTTTAATTGGGATGAAGACCATCAACCTTGTCTGGTTTCTTCATGCTTCCTGTCACTACAGCCCACGTAGAGAGGTTTTTCACTCTGGAATGATGGTGGGCATGCTCAGTGGATTGACTTTGCTCTCGAAACCCCAGGTCACTGTAGTGACACATTACTGGAACATCAATCAATCCATGTACAAACGCCATAAAGCAAAACTGAGAGGCCATCGAATGCTCAGCCACACCCCCTGCCTGACCTCTCTGCCAAACAGGTGAAGCAGGCGAAGAAACCTGTCGCCCCATCTCAAAAAGCGGCCCGGTCACCGATGTGCCGAGGCGGCCAATGGGACGAGGCGCCGAGACGCTACGCGTCGCTTTCACGCACAACGATCTCAAAAAAAACCCACCGCATCCGAGAAATGTATCAGTTAATAATTTTAGCAATAAATGGCTTGAATGGAAAGACTCCGGCAGCAAAGGCAGCCATTAATCAGACTGTTGGCAGGGGAGCGAATATCCATTGGGGGCAACACAACCATTCCAGCAGAACAACAGCTTCTAAACGTGGAGAAATGGCTCTGCACACTGCCCTTTGCTGCCAGCCCCATTCAACATTTAAAACACACTGAATCTCAGGGCTTCACTGGGAAAGGAACCCATCTTAAATAAGTTATGTTCACATTCATTAAAGATGGTTGCAATGTTCATGATCAAGGCCATTGGTTTTTCCCAGATTTTTAAAAGCTTTTTTTTTTTTCATATTCCCTTGCTGTATGAAAGTGGTGAATGTGTGGGCATTTCCGACATCTATTTAACTGCGTAAAGACTGCTCAGCGTGATCACTGATTTGCACAGAGAAAAACAAAGAATGGATCAAAACAGGGTGTTTGTTGCCACTGACAAAAAAAAAAAAGTTTAATTCGGTTCTGCGTGTTTTGTTTATTTTGCAAGCATAATAAATCACAGGTGCTCTGCGATTCATTCTTCTGACAGAATATCTACACACCGTGAAATATGCCTCAGTGGTAGAGGGCATTGTGAAATCCTCTAAAAGACTCATGGTTGATCTTAAGAAGCTGAGTGTGTTTGCCTCAGGCAGTGGAAGATACAGAATGGAAATTGAAATGGAGGTCACACGATGAACAAACAAACACAGACTAAGGAAAAACGCTGGATTAATGCATTTTATGAATTCTTTTGAACTTACACACCAAAAAAAAAAAAGAAGAATAATAGTCCAAGATAATAATAATAAAAATAATCCACATGCCTGTGAGTGGGATGGTGCTGTCCGAGGTCCTGCACCCTGTCTGTGAGTGGGATGGTGCTATCCAAGGTCCTGCACCCTGTCTGTGAGTGGGGCTGGTGCTGTCCAAGGTCCTGCACCCTGTCTGTGAGTGGGGCCGGTGCTGTCCAAGGTCCTGCATCCTGTCTGTGAGTGGGGCCGGCGCTGTCCGAGGCCCTGCACCCTGTCTGTGAGTGGGGCCGGCGCCGTCCGAGGTCCTGCACCCTGTCTGTGAGTGGGGCTGGTGCTGTCCGAGGTCCTGCACCCTGTCTGTGAGTGGGATGGTGCTGTCCGAGGTCCTGCACCCTGTCTGTGAGTGAGGCCGGCGCTGTCCGAGGTCCTGCACCCTGTCTGTGAGTGGGGCCGGCGCCGTCCGAGGTCCTGCACCCTGTCTGTGAGTGGGGCTGGTGCTGTCCGAGGTCCTGCACCCTGTCTGTGAGTGGGATGGTGCTGTCCGAGGTCCTGCACCCTGTCTGTGAGTGAGGCCGGTGCTGTCCGAGGTCCTGCACCCTGTCTGTGAGTGGGGCCGGTGCTGTCCGAGGTCCTGCACCCTGTCTGTGAGTGGCGCCGGTCCTGTCCAAGGTCCTGCACTCACTGAAGCACCTGTGGTGCTGGACGGACAGCAAAGCTATCCCCCCAAAGTGAAATGTAGCTTGCAAAACTAAAATTTTTCCAAAAAAAAAAAAAAAACCTACAACTACTTTTAAAAAAATAATTCTAATAAAAATAATCCAAAAATCTGCATGAAACAATTGTGAGCAATATCTTCTTTTTGCATGTAGGGAAAATCACTATACAACTCAGTGGGGAGAACCAGCAATGTGTGGCAATTGGCAGTTGACTGTTGGCAACGATAGAGAAGAAGTGTGCTTCTCCCCAATCAGAATTAGAGATAAGAGAGTTTGTGCTTGGGGAAAAAACTAGGGCCAAAATTGCGTGGTATTTAACTACACCTTAAAAAGCCCAAAAAAATTAATTAATGGGATGGACGACATTGCACCTAGATTCTTTCAGAATCCTCCCACAACCATGCGCAAGTCCCAGTCACTGTGGCCCCCATCTCCCCCCATATTTCTTGAATGACTCAATTAATGATCTTTATTGTCATTACACTCAGGTACAATGAAATTTCGCATGGCTTCTTTGCTTTCATTCTTCCTCTTCTGTCCATCTGGAGAGTTTCTGTGGAACACCGTTACCTCTGACCCTCACAAAAAAAAAAAACACATCCCAGACACACCATCCTCCGGTGCCTAACGATTTCAAATCAAATTTCCTGTTACCGGATAAGTGGCCCGTTTCTCTGCAGTCCCTGCTCTGACAGACAGCGGTAAATGAATAAACGGGGAGATCCGCGGTGCGCGGGAACTTTCCATTTAACGGCCGCATCCTAACGGCCTGTGGGGACCGCTGGACCAGTGTTAGGCGTTTACCCCGCAATCCTTACTGCGCAATCTCAGATCTAACCTGGCGGAATTAGGTGTCACTCTCTGCTAGAATTCGGACTCAGTCACCCGCACAGTAATTAATCACGACATGCATTTCCGGGGCTGACGATGTGCGTAAGATCTGTCACACAGCCAATGCACTTCAATATTATGACAATTTATAAAGGCCTGCCATGTAATCTTTTAAATGTTTTTATACATTTACTTCTAATGGATTAGGTCATGTGGTTTTCTTATTAAAACGAGGATTTTGACTAGAGGCTTCTGAATGCTTTATTTGGGTTTTGTTTGTGTGTGCTTGTGTGTGTGTGTTTAATAGTGTAATTTCATATTTATGGACTTATAATTTGGCTGTAATATTTTGTCGATCATAAATAAACGATTAAAGCTTTTAATTCTAATAAGCACCACAGTGTTCACTCCAATTTAAACTGCAATTTGTAAAAAGTTCGATCCCAGTTCTCGTCGTTGATTACTTTGGGTAAATTTACCTAAACCATAAAACCACAACATCCTGAATTCACGCATATTTTAAAATTATTCAAGTTCTCCACTGAAATGGAGAGCTGGAATAATTTTTCCATTGGTGTTGCTTACACACCGACGATTTTAAGTTTAAAAGAAACCAGCACGCGGAACGTTATTGGTGTTTCGCAGCACGAACGTCATTTTCTTCAGAAGTGCAGCGTCCAATGGAGACGACCTGCTGTTCAGAGTGGGTACAAGTTACCGAGAACGCATTAGAGCGCAGCAGTGTATTGGGAAGACTCATAAGGCTTCTAGTAGTCTTTGCTATTTGTAAACCGAGATATTTGTTTTCCGAATACACGCGTGTCCTTCCTGTTACAGAAGATTTTTGTGTATCCGGAAGACCGCACAGTAACCGCAAGCTTGCTACCCACTCAAGGCAGGTACTGCTTTCAGCACCGGAGCTATCCAAGCCGCGCGGCTGTCAATCGTAAACCGTCAAGATAAAGTGCGTCCTCCGAACTAGACAAGGGCGAAGTGACTGTCAAGCACAAACAGGAAACAAAAATACTCAGAAAATCAGAAGAGTTGCAATGCTATACATTTAAGGGAAAGGAAATCAACTCCCGAAGTGCTCTCCGGTTCCACCCAGGTAGGTGACGCTTCACATTTATGCCGTGGAGGTATGGGACCTTCGTTGCGGCTTAGCACATTTGCATACTGTTTGTTTCTATTAAGACGTCATTGTGTGGATCTGTATGTTATGATTTATGTGGATCAGACGATGTTCAGTAATAAATGTAAAGCTATGGCCAGCATTTCACTGACTTGAAATGCTTCTCCACTGCAGCTAAAATGAGTCCGTCATGTCACTGTCATATCAACCAATAACTTATGAGTACATACGTACAGTATTAATTTGGTTCTTTTACAAGCAAATAAACGGGCATATGTCTACATATTTGCATGTGTTGTGGTGGCCAGGTCGCGCACAGCGTATCCTATATCATCAGGATTTGAGGCAGCGTTTTCACACTGCTGGCACGCGCTGACCACTTCACGACTTCGGGACGTATTTGCTTCGGCCGGCCGATGTAGCCTTACCCCTGCTAAAATTTGAAATGGTGTCAGTACGGCGATCTTTAAATTTAATTCCATGGAGAAAAAAAAGGGGGGGGGGCTGATCTCTCATCACAGTCAAATTTCTTATGGCTACTTAAACCTGCATACTGTTGCACTGTTGATAGACAGACAAATCGATAGATTAATTCCCTCATTCGTCAAGCAAACAATCAGTGTGCACAAGAACTTCCAAGAGAGCAATCTGATTAGCAGTGGCGAGCAATGGATGGAAAGATAACGCATTCAACATGTGTTTTAAAAAAAAACGTGTGCGCAGAAAATAATGAAATATTGAAGTCAATACAGTGTTCCCAGCGTGTTCAAACTAAGATGACAAGAAGTTCAGTTTAATTTCTAGTGTTTCATATAGATGCTAAATATGCTTAAATATGTTTCATTTGACAGATGGAATTGGTCTAAGGTTCTTAAAACGTTATAATGTCCAACATTAACGACGATATAGAAACTAGAGTGCATAACAATAATTTCACATCACAAAATTGAACTGTCAAAAACTCGTTCGCATTACGAAGAACAAGGTTCGTAAAATACACTTAAAAACGGCGTCAATTTATTGTCGGCCAATTAAAGCAATTTAAATGAAGATACTGTCAACTTACATAGACTACTCCCTGATAGGTAGACTGCCCGAGAAGTTGTATTTACGCAGATAACCACAGTTGTTGACCGTTTACGGTTAATTGGGTATAAAACAGTTCATCTCATTATGCAGTAAAAGCAAACATATGAAAGTGATTTAGTAACTTGCCATGGTAACCAGATACAAACCTTGATGTTGCGTGCAGCGGGAGAATATTGTCACATGGGAGTACCGATACATTTAAGGGAATCAGCAATCAAAGAAAATAGCAATCAAAGAAAATAAAATATTGCTATTTGTGTTGCATATTTGTTGTTGTTAGATTTACATTATTTTCTGTAAGGCTGTGCCGTGTGTGTGCGTGTGCGAGTGTGGGCAAGCGTGCGTTTGTGCATGTACGTAACTATGCATATAGTTACATACATATTGTGCTGTAAGGCGTTTGTGTCTAAAGCATTTAAAGACACCCCCACACACACATTTGCATCCCCTGCTCACTGCTGAATGGCCGCAGCACTCATTGTTAAGTTACTCAATAACAGCAGGAAACGAGGTGCCGCGCCCACACGCCCACGAGCTGAATTCTTATTCATTATCCGTGCAGGAGCCCTCGCGCCCGCCCGCGCTACGGCGCCACATTCACACGGTGCTTTTTGGCCCGTACCGCCGTGCACTTTGGCTGGCGCGCGCACTCTCGCTTCTTGGCAGGAGCTGAATAAAGACGGGGGCTCCCTGTTAAAGATGCATTTACATTCAAATGTGTGACCCCCCCCCCCCCCGCACAGAGTATGGCTCCCATGACAGGGTGATGCTCTCGAGTGCAGAATTCCCACCCTCTTTTTACAGAGAGATGTTGATAGCTTTTGTTCCCATATTATTATTTTATAAACAGCACAGAAATGCGTACGCAGTTATATAAGCAAGCAAGGTAGAGCCAATTTCAGGAATTGAGCCCGCAACTCCAATGTTCTAAGCTTGAATCCATTGGGGCACAGCAATCGTTCCTCTGAGCACAGCACTAAACCAAATTAAATATCAGGCTGTATAAATCTGTATGCAAAAGAAGGCAAACATTGTAAGGTGCTCTGTATAAGACTGCTAAATGGCTAAAATGTAACACAAATACCCATATGTTCATTCACAATACCAGAGGGGTATTGACTGAATGAAAAGGTCTTTCTTCAAAGCAAAGCTGAGCTTGAGAACAGGAAATAGATGTTATTTCCAGTGCTCTGCAAACACACAAATTCACGCTCCATGGATACATTTTTGAAAGTAGCATTTTTCTCAATATGTGGATGGTGATGTTCATTTCAAGGTGTTGACCTTTTGTTTTGTTTTTGTAATTATAGCAGAAAATGGGTGAGAAAATGAAAGGTACTGACGAGAATCAATAAACTAGAGGAGGAAGTCTGCTGTGCGGAAGCAGAGACCTCCTGAATTCTGATAGGCACAGAAGCAGCGTCTGGTTAAATACACAATGCTGGAAAACGAAGGCCATATCACAGAACCTGCGTTGGCTTATAACTGCATCGTGAAGATGCCTTACCTGTGATCCATCCTAAATCAAAAGACGCATTCACAGAATTCCACCCAGAATAAAGAGCCCCCCCCCAAAAGAAAGTGAAAAACTTCAAAACAAGTCTTGATACCAAAGCTGAGAGCATACAATAAAGCACTCAGGATCCCTGAGCAGTTGGACAGACAGCAGTGTGCACAGGGGACGGAAGAGGACAGGAGTCCACAGAGGCGTTTCTGTGCTCTGACGTCAGAGCGAACAGCAGTGAGCACAGGGGACGGAAGAGGACAGGAGACCACAGAGGCGTTTCTGTGCTCTGACGTCAGAGCGAACAGCAGTGTGCACAGGGGACGGAAGGGGACAGGAGACCACAGAGGCGTTTCTGTACTCTGGCGTCAGAGCGAACAGCAGTGAGCGCCCTAACGGAGCACGTCTCCGACCCTCTGCATCCGTAGGAAAGGGCTGGCAAGCGCAGCGCTGCACTGAAAACAGACGCGCTGCTTTCTGTTCACTCTCCTCTCCCACACAATAGCAGTGTCATGTTCTATTTGCTCATTTTATTCCGCTTTTTTCTCGGTTTTGGAAAACAGCCTGCACCACAGGGACACCACCGGGCCTAAAACCATGCCTCAGTCACAATCCACTACAGGCACAATCTGCTACAGGCAGAATCTGCTACAGTCAGAACGCGCTACAGTCAGACGCGCTACAGGCAGAATCTGCTACAGGCAGAATGCGCTACAGGCAGAATCTGCTACAGGCAGAACGCGCTACAGTCAGAATCTGCTACAGTCAGAATCTGCTACAGGCAGAATCTGCTACAGTCAGAATGCGCTACAGTCAGAATGCGCTACAGTCAGAACGCGCTACAGTCAGAATGCACTACAGTCAGAATGCGCTACAGGCAGAATCTGCTACAGTCAGAATCTGCTACAGTCAGAACGCGCTACAGTCAGAACGCGCTACAGTCAGAATCTGCTACAGTCAGAACGCGCTACAGGCAGAATCTGCTACAGACAGAATCTGCTACAGTCAGAACGCGCTACAGTCAGAATGCGCTACAGGCAGAATCTGCAGTGTGTGATCCAGGACCTTGGTGTCTCTCTGCGATTCTTATAAAGCAGTAGGGCTATGTCAGTGGCCTTACCCATCAAACCCAGCTCTGGCACTGAAATAATTCCACTATGAAACCGTGATCTACAGGCATAAGCAACGAGATCGCTGCGGTCAGAAACAAACTGTCACAAGCTAAATGTGTTTTGGGATCCCCACTGCATTCAAATAAAATCGGTTTTATTTGTGTAGTGCTTCTTACAGAAAACTGCCCCAAAGATGCTTTACAGAGTGGCAGAAGAGAGCAAACACCAGGCCTGAACCCCCTAATAGCAAGCACATGATAAACACTCCTAATGGGGAGACAATTCCTCAAATCTCCACTGGCCAGCCTGGTGTAAAGCAGGGGTAGAATGGATGTAGCAGAAATGTAATAAGGGATCTATCACAGCAAATAAGATGGGATGAGAAGGTAACAGTTGAGGTAATAAACTAGCTGGAGTAATAGAAGTCCAAATGGTGTAGTTCAGTATAGGGGAGTTCAGAGGGACAGGGTGAAACCTCTGGAGCTCCAGGCTGGAGTCGAGGTACGGGCACGAAGGAGGGGAGAACACACTGAAGCCAATTCAACTGCACATCATCATTAGTGGAGGATGTTTATGTGTGTGTGTGTGTGTGTGTGTGTGGCTGTCTGTCTGACAGTCTGTAATTACCTGTGTTGCCTGTATAAGGACTCTCTTTCCAAATCGCATATATTAATTGCTAATGTTTGAGTCCAAGAACATCAGAGTATTTTGCGTTTTACCACAATTAGTAGCAACTAATCTGATTCCACAGGGCAGGCAACGCAAAGTGACAGCATCCAAGCACAAAAGTTTCCATTACGCTGCGTCACTCCCGGGGAATCTGATTGGGGCCATGGGGGCCTAGGTGGGACGGTCTCTGGTGTGTTTGGACACCGCCTCATTACGGGCCCCCACGCCGGGGTCCTGTCCGTCACACGGGGGCCCTGTCCCTGACGGATTAAACAGCCGGAGCCGTGCGGGTGGTGATAGCTTTCCCCCGGCAGGCCCCCCACCCCGCAGACCCCCCCCCCCACACAGGCCTGCTGCCCCACAGACCACACCCCCTGCCCCCAAACACAGGCCCCCCCTCACACAGGCCCCACGCCACACAGCGCCACGCCACACAGCCCCCCCCCCACACAGGACCTCCATTAAAAGGTGATTTACCCACAAGGAGGTCTCTGCTCCCCAAAGCAATATCACGGGAGCAAATGGACTCCCATTCATCTCTGGGACAGATCTCTGTTCCAGGCAGTAAATGATGGTGTTTGCGTTCGGCCAAGTGGAGTATTAATCGAGGTTCGCTGCCAGATCCATAAAAGTTCTAGCAGCCAGGGAACGTTCAAAGAAATATACCGTATACACACTATAGACAGCAATAAAAACATACACCAAATCGTGTCACGTATTGTTTTATATAGGCTTGAGTGCTATTATTTTTCAAAAGAGGCCATCAAGAATTACATCTTTTGAGTGCTCTTTGACTGCAGTTGAACCACTTTGGCAACAACACAGTTTTACATAAAAAACTAGAATTATGCCAGAAGCTTTAAAGCTTTTCTGCCACAACCTGTCATCTACATTTAAATGCTGCTAGATGCTTCTTAGGGGGGAAAACTTAACTCATCATTAGAGGAATAAAAGCCCTTGTGGGGGAGGAGAGGACATGTTAGTCTGTACAGGGGCTGTTCTGTTCACTCTGGCTTTTAAATGCTTTTTCCCTTCTCTTCGGGGCCCAAGACAAAGCTGAACTTTTCACTGATACTGTAGTTCCATGGATTGGAACACACGTGAAAACTTAATGTAGGCATGACTCATCATCATCATTATCATCATCATCATCAGCAACACCCTTGTCATCAAGATCATGTTTCCTTTCCTTCTACTCAAAGCATTAATTTCAGAACAATTTCCGCTTTAGTAATCCATTAAACCACTAAACAGAAAATAGTTGTTAGTTTCAAAAATGGATAAAAAAACAAGATATCCCCTGCACAAACAGTTCTTCCCCCCAACCCCCCCGCCCCCCAAAAAAAAGCTCTCCCACATCAACCAATTCACTCCTGTTTAAATTCAGTACATATCCGGATAATCTGGCAGATGTACCCAGTATGGAACACTGAGGAGTGATCAGGCTCGATCTGAGGAGAATGGCAGCAGTGTTGTTCTGTGGCTGCAAACAGCGCTGTGTGCTTGCAGGCGAGATGTTCAGCCATCAGTGCAGACAGCACACCTCAGGGGCACCCCCCTCCTTCCCCAATGTTACAGGAACTACGCCAAATACATATCCACATAGTGAGTCAGGCTAAACTCAAATTTTATAAGTCTAAAAAACAAACGCTACCATTCTGCCTGATCAGGCCTTCTGTGTATTACAGTGCACACTATGTAAAACCTTACATTACCCCAACGGTGCCTCCCAGGCCACAGTGTGCATCATAACATGAATACCCCAAAAGGTGATTTCCCTTCTCCCTTTCTAACCTCCCCCCCACCCCCACCCCCACCCCCACCCCACCCCACGCAATTAAGCAGAAAAACAGCCAGGTCCCTCTCATGCATATTTGAGAAAAGACATTCATACAGAACGATTTAACGATCTGATTTAATTGCTCCAGCTTCCCATAGTCAAAAAATAAATAAATAAATGAATAAAGGAACAAGCACTGGGGGGAAAATAGTCCCTTCACTGGCATTTATGATATAATTATTATTATAATTATAAATAGATTAATTCAATTTAAAACCAAGTAATTTTAATCAACTACGTGATCGTTCACAAGGTCAGGAAATCATACAAGCGTTGAAATAAATTATAGATCACATATTTCCAGGTGTCATTACTGTGGTTTCGAGAGCTTTCCAGAACAGCGAACAGATCTTCGTACTCCCACTCCCATCTGGTGCCACATCAGGCACAAGAAGGTTCCAAATGTTGTTAATCATCCAGTTAATCTGTGATTTCGTCAACCTAAATTTTGTTCTGCAAACACATTAAAGATCCTACCAATGGTCAGCAAAACAGAAAACCGAGCAGGTAAACAAACAAAAAAAAGAAGATATCAGTTAATTTAATCACCTACAAAAAACATTTCATGATATAAAAATGTAAAAATGGTTTCCCTGATTCTTGGCCTTGAACAAGGGAGGCTGGGAAATTTATGAATGAGCTGCTGAGGCAGTGTGTTGAAACCTGTTTGCCTAGAAATCTTACAAAATAAAAATCTTATCTTTATAATCAAGATCCCTGTATTCTTCTGAACCTGAGATTTTCTCATCTACTCAGCTAATTACATGAGGGATTATACAAGTTCCGACCACAGACTCTCTCTCTCATACCCACATAAATTAAGCACACTGCTTCTCAGGCACCTTTCAAAATTAAATCCTTTATTGTTTCTTTATTTGATTGGCAACCCCACCATTAACCGGAGTGAATTAAACAGCTCACATCAGGCAATGATGTCCATTTACACAGCTGCATGCATAACGAAGTACCCGAGACAAAGTACCTCAGGGGTACGATGCAAGCAGCTCTGAATTAAGAAGACACCGCTCGCTTTCATGCAGTCTTCGAATGAATGAACGAACGAATGAATCATTGCATTCATATAGCACTTCTCCGAACGCTCAAAGTGCTTTACAGTGATGAGTGGGAACTCACCTCACCCACCACCAATGTGTAGCACCCATCTGGGTGATGTACGGCAGCCATTTTGGACCAGAACGCTCACCACCCATTAGCTAAGCTGGAGAGAACATTTTTTAGCCAATTAAATCAACATATTTCACGATTTAAGTGGAAAAATGGTTTAGGTGGCAAGTTTGAGACAGCCAGGTTGGGAATTTAGCCAGGACACCGGGGAACCCCCTACTCTTTGCAACAAATGTCACAGGGTCTTTACTGACCACAGTGAGTCAGGACCTCGGTTTAACGTCGCATCCGAAAGACAGCATCTCCTACAGCACAGTGTCCCCGTCACTGCACTGGGGCATTGGGGTTTTACCAGATAGTAGATTGCCCCCTGCTGGCTGATCAACACCACTTCCAGCAGCAACATAGCTTTCCCAGGAGGTCCCACATCCAAGTACTAACCAAGCCCACACTTGCTTAGCTTCAGCCATTTGACAGGAGCAGGGTGCATGGTGGGATGGCTGCTGGCTGCTTTATTTCGAGAGCAGCGACTCTGACTGATCCCCCTGCTTTGCATCTACTTAAAAAATGCTATTTTGACAATCCGTAGGAAATTGGAGAAAAAAAGCCACCAAAACTCATTAGCAGTCTCTGCATTGCCTGTAATCTTGCACTGTGTAGCAGTCAGAGAGACAGCACTGAAACGAGGTGCAGCGAACAGCACCATCACCTCACAGCGAGAAGGTCCTGGGTTCGAACCCGGCCGGGACCGTTCTGTGTGGAGTTTGCGCGTTTTCCCCTTTCTGTGTGGAGTCTGCACGCTTTCCCCTTTCTGTGTGGAGTCTGCATGCTTTCCCCTTTCTGTGTGGAGTCTGCATGGTTTCCCCTTTCTGTGTGGAGTCTGCACGCTTTCCCCTTTCTGTGTGGAGTCTGCATGGTTTCCCCTTTCTGTGTGGAGTCTGCATGCTTTCCCCTTTCTGTGTGGAGTTTGCGCGTTTTCCCCTTTCTGTGTGGGGTCTGCATGCTTTCCCCTTTCTGCGTGGAGTCTGCACGCTTTCCCCTTTCTGTGTGGAGTCTGCACGCTTTCCCCTTTCTGTGTGGAGTCTGCACGCTTTCCCCTTTCTGCGTGGAGTCTGCACGCTTTCCCCTTTCTGTGTGGAGTCTGCACGCTTTCCCCTTTCTGCGTGGAGTCTGCACGCTTTCCCCTTTCTGTGTGGAGTTTTCCCCTTTCTGTGTGGAGTCTGCATGCTTTCCCCTTTCTGTGTGGAGTCTGCATGCTTTCCCCTTTCTGTGTGGAGTCTGCATGCTTTCCCCTTTCTGCGTGGAGTCTGCACGCTTTCCCCTTTCTGTGTGGAGTCTGCACGCTTTCCCCTTTCTGCGTGGAGTCTGCACGCTTTCCCCTTTCTGTGTGGGGTTTGCGCGTTTTCCCCTTTCTGCGTGGAGTCTGCACGCTTTCCCCTTTCTGCGTGGAGTCTGCACGCTTTCCCCTTTCTGCGTGGAGTCTGCACGCTTTCCCCTTTCTGCGTGGAGTCTGCACGCTTTCCCCTTTCTGTGTGGAGTCTGCACGCTTTCCCCTTTCTGCGTGGAGTCTGCACGCTTTCCCCTTTCTGTGTGGAGTTTTCCCCTTTCTGTGTGGAGTCTGCATGCTTTCCCCTTTCTGTGTGGAGTCTGCACGCTTTCCCCTTTCTGTGTGGAGTCTGCGCGTTTTCCCCTTTCTGTGTGGAGTCTGCGTGCTTTCCCCGTGTCCATGTGTGTTTCCGCCAGGTACTCTAGTTTCCTCCCACAGTCCGAAAACATGCAGGTTTTGGCTACCTGGAGACTCTAAATTCTCCTTGGGGTATGTGCGTGTGTGCGAATGGTGTGTGTCCTTATGATGGCCTGGCGACCAGTCCAGAGTGTAACTCCTGCCTCTCGCCCTCCCGACCCTAACCAGGAAGCAAGCGGTTTAGGAAACGAACGAATGAACGGACTTCAGTATCCCTCGTCTAGATCCGATAGCGGATAAATCGAACCTCGTGTGACGAACAGCACGCGGCAGCTTTTACGTCACTGCTGACATTCTGAAGGGCTGATTCTGAAACGCGTTCGCAGACGCAGCGAGCTCGCCGAAAATATCACCCGGCCGCCAGATGGTCTTCCTTTAAGCGATGGCATTTCCCCCCCCCCCCCCCCCCCCCCCCATTTTTTTTTGCCTGAGAATTCGTGATAATTTCAGGGGAGGGACAGAGAGAGGCAGCTGCTGCATAGGAGGTGGAGGGGGCTGTTCTTTGGGGAAAGAGGGGCAGCAGTGTAGTATAATGGGTAAGGAGCTATATCCAGCTGTATAAATATATGCAAAGCAAATGCTGTGTAAAAGTTGTGTAAGTTGCTCTGGATAAGAGAGTCTGCTAAGAGCCTGAAATGCAAGATGGCAGAAGTCTTCAGCCCCCCCTTTGAAGATTACAGGCATCACTAAAAAGGTTCCCCCTGACCCAAGGAGCCATATTTTATGCAAGTTTTTTTAAAGTGAAGGTGACTTTTTAATCAGGTTAAATATTAGTTTGTAAATCCAGTACCGATCCACATCGGCCTGAGGGTAGGAACATAGGGGCTTTGATGGATTACAGCGAATACATTAAAAACAGAGCACAGATTCACATTATTAATGGTCTAATCCAAATCAAAGTCTAAGCACATACATACTCTTGGGGATTATATTTTGGTCACACTTGAAATAGCAAGAGACTGCATACGCCTTGCAGGCACCGTAATAATGAAACTTGCCTTGAAACTGATGGTAAATACTGTGCAACACCCGCAGAATTACATTCTTGATTAATGATAATAAAAAGGTAGGATCAGGCAGGAGCCAGGGAGTTAGTGGTTATGGATAGCACTGGGATCTTGGGTTAAAGCTAGAGACAGGCTGAGATATTAACGGGACTACAAACTCTGCTTCTCACATTTAGCATTTTCCACGTTCATTCCCTATTTTATCCCATTGATTAACAGCAGTTGAGACTTCCAAGGTAAAGATTAAATATAATAATTATTATATTTCTATACAGTAAACCGTGTGCTCCAGCAGAAAATTATCTTTTCACACACAGGATGAATATTATCTACAATTAAATGAACCATCTTTAAAACACAGGGAGCACTCAGATACCCAGTTGAGAGAATTAAAAAATAAGTTCAGGGGAAACTAAAATATCAGTGCTGCAAATGTGTATTGCATTAAATAGACTTCCAATTTAACCATCTGAAGAAACTCTAGACGCCTTTATATTTGATCAGTGCTCCCTGATTTCAACCAATCAAAAGCACCTTTTTTTGTAATGTCATACATGTACTGTAGCTAGCATCAAGTTAAAGGACCATACTGGTAATTCGGATGTTAAGCACATTTACTAAAAATGTTGTGTAATTTACACTGCTGAAAAAACTATTTGCAAAGTATACAGCAGCTTTTTAGATTTTTAAATTTGCTAGAGTATCAAAGAGTACAAAATCAACTTGCAGTGACTTGAGATAGGTAATCCATTATTATGAAAATTGTTTTGTCAAAGTTATTTATTAGCACAGTAACGCTTTTTAAAGCGTGAATTTATGCGATAACTAGCCTGGCTAACTCCCAAGTAGGGACCTCAGCATTTTTTCCAGTCTGGAATGGTCAGGGAACAGCATTAATCCTGAAGTATTCTTTGATTGGATGAGCAAGGCCAGACTAAAAATACAGGATGGAACTTTCAACCAATCAATGACATTTTCTGCAATCACATTACAGTCAGTCACAACACATTTCCTGGAGAGACCACCACAACAAAATGTCTGCCTGCCAGAAAGTAGCCCATGGAGAAAAGACAGTTTAACTAACAAAATTCAAACATCCATGACTTCTTAACCCCAGTGTGATTGTTGGCAAGAAATGTGTGGGCTTTAAGATCGAAAAATACCAGTATGGTCCTGCAAAGCACAGCCTTACAGAAGCTGCTTGATGAAGAACACCTCAGTCGAAACAGGGCTGGGTGATATATGGCAGTGATATCTTGTGCAATAAGGGTCGTCGCCACCGCGTGGCGTATCACCTTTCTTTTGTCGTCTTCTTTTTAATTATACCTGAAGCGTTACTCAACAACTAAAGAGGCTGTGTAAAATGCTTCCGGAGAAAAACATAACCACTGTTACCTACTGGGTGTTGACAGCCAAGACAGCCAATCAGCAGCAAGGCTATTGCACAAGATAATTATCACTTTCAGCAGACTCATTCCATCCATTCATTAATCTTCTTTTGAATGAAAAATAGTTTCTGCTATTTTTCCCCCACATTCCTGGAATGCATTCTGTCGCTCCAAACGCACTGCTGCGCAGTCACAGCCAGGAGACCTCGCTGCGCAGTCGCTGCCAGGAGACCTCGCTGCGCAGTCACTGCCAGGAGACCTCACTGCGCAGTCGCTGCCAGGAGACCTCGCTGCGCAGTCACTGCCAGGAGACCTCGCTGCGCAGTCGCTGCCAGGAGACCTCGCTGCGCAGTCACAGCCAGGAGACCTCGCTGCGGCAGTGACTGCCAGGAGACCTCGCTGCGCAGTCACAGCCAGGAGACCTCGCTGCGCAGTCACAGCCAGGAGACCTCGCTGCGCAGTCACTGCCAGGAGACCTCGCTGCGCAGTCACTGCCAGGAGACCTCGCTGCGGCAGTCACGCCAGCCGAAGACACACGCGATTCATCGCCACACGATTGGTCACTGCCAAATTGAAACACTCCGCCGGTGTGCGAATCGTGTGAACCCTGGGCCCGCAGCCCGGCTGACGCCTGCCAATCACGCGCGCCGTTATTAAAAGCCTCCGCCGGAGCGCGAGCAGAGAGCATCATGGGTAGGGATTAATCACCCCCGGAGATGCCAGCCCGCTCCTCTTCATTAGCTCCCACACAGGCGACTCAGGGCCCCTGTTATACCCTCATAATTAAACAATGCCCCGTCTATCCCACTCTGCAGGGAAGCTCAATGTGATATGAGGGGAGGGAGAGGGAGAGGGAGGGAGAGCATCAGACAGCCTTGGGGGGGGGGGGTGGGGGGGGGCTGAGGAAATCCATTAAACCCCCCCGCCCCCGAGCAGACAAACCTGATGCCACCTGAGAGGTAGAATCAGAGGAAATCTTGTTGTGAGATTGAACCCCAGATCAGATTAAGGCCCGTCACGCACGGAGCTGTAGCTATTTTCAGTACTGAACGCCGAGGTGATAATATTCAGCCAGGCCCGGTGTTGGGTCGTTGGGTTTGTTTTGTGTTTTTTTGACCGTGTGGAGAGGCGTAACCGTCGCAGAGGACACAGCGGAGAGGAGACGAGGCCGTGGTGTTTCAGAGCAGAGCGGCCGACCGCCATTTCTCACGACGATGACGCGGAACGAGCAGTCTGCTGGAGCTCTACGCGTACCTCCCACACATATGCCCCAGGCACACACGTGGGCGAGACACCCCAAAAACATCAGCCATCCTGCCCCCCCATGTCAAGGCAGCCCAGATCCATCTCCATCCTGCGGGCATATTTCACACTGTAAAGTGGTACTTCAGCTCTGGGTTTCCTCCAAGCTAATTCTCCCATTGAACTCAACAGGAAAATTATCATGGCTGAACACCCCTGCATAAGTACCCCCTCCACAGCGTGAGCCTCGAGGGCCGGATGCTAATGCTAATGCTAATGTTCTGGCCCGCTTCGACCAATGAGCCGGCCTTGTTCTCTGCAATGTACCAGAATGCACTGCACAGCTGAAAGTCCGCTGAGATGCATTTAAAGGGCCTAATGTGAGCTCTGCACTAAAGAAAGCCAGAGAAGAAACAATTCTGTAAGACAGGGTGGGTCAGAATTTCATCCAGGCAATAATGCCCTCGATCAGCACTTCCAAAAAAGAATTAGGTAAAGGACGTTTTACCAGTTACTGATACGAAGGAGGTGCACTTACTTTCACCCACAGGGATATTAAATGTCTGATGATTTCTTTCATTGAGTATATAATAGGAAATTTGTAACTTATTGTGTTACTTCCTATATCATATTTTACCTGTACTATAACTTGTGTGATGTGATGATCAAATTTCCTTCTGATTCCAAATGTGGCAGTATAACCTCCTCTCTCTCTCTCTCCACAGTCATGGGCGTCCTCATGTCCCAGAAGCATAACCTCCTCTCTCTCCCTCCACAGTCATGGGCATCCTCATGTCCCAGAAGCATAACCTCCCCTCTCTCTCTCCCCACAGTCATGGGTGTCCTCATGTCCAGGAAGCATAACCTCCTCTCTCTCTCTCTCTCTCCCCACAGCCATGGGCGTCCTCATGTCCCAGAAGCATAACCTCCTCTCTCTCTCTCTCCCCACAGCCATGGGCGTCCTCATGTCCCAGAAGCATAACCTCCCCTCTCTCTCTCCCCACAGCCATGGGCGTCCGCATGTCCCAGAAGCATAACCTCCTCTCTCTCTCTCTCCAGTCATGGGCATCCTCATGTCCCAGAAGCATAACCTCCTCTCTCTCCCTCCACAGTCATGGGCATCCTCATGTCCCAGAAGCATAACCTCCCCTCTCTCTCTCCCCACAGTCATGGGTGTCCTCATGTCCAGGAAGCATAACCTCCTCTCTCTCTCTCTCTCTCCCCACAGCCATGGGCGTCCTCATGTCCCAGAAGCATAACCTCCTCTCTCTCTCTCTCCCCACAGCCATGGGCGTCCTCATGTCCCAGAAGCATAACCTCCCCTCTCTCTCTCCCCACAGCCATGGGCGTCCGCATGTCCCAGAAGCATAACCTCCTCTCTCTCTCTCTCCAGTCATGGGCATCCTCATGTCCCAGAAGCATAACCTCCTCTCTCTCTCTCTCCAGCCATGGGCGTCCTCATGTCCCAGAAGCATAACCTCCTCTCTCTCTCTCCCCACAGTCATGGGCGTCCTCATGTCCCACAAGCATAACCTCCCCTCTCTCTCCCCACAGTCATGGGCGTCCTCATGTCCCAGAAGCATAACCTCCTCTCTCTCTCTCTCTCCAGCCATGGGCGTCCTCATGTCCCAGAAGCATAACCTCCTCTCTCTCTCTCTCCCCACAGCCATGGGCGTCCTCATGTCCCAGAAGCATAACCTCCTCTCTCTCTCTCTCCCCACAGCCATGGGCGTCCTCATGTCCCAGAAGCATAACCTCCTCTCTCTCTCTCTCCACAGCCATGGGCGTCCTCATGTCCCAGAAGCATAACCTCCTCTCTCTCTCCCCACAGCCATGGGCGTCCTCATGTCCCAGAAGCATAACCTCCTCTCTCTCTCCCCACAGCCATGGGCGTCCTCATGTCCCAGAAGCATAACCTCCCCTCTCTCTCCCCACAGTCATGGGCGTCCTCATGTCCAGGAAGCATAACCTCCTCTCTCTCTCTCCCTCCACAGCCATGGGCGTCCTCATGTCCAGGAAGCATAACCTCCTCTCTCTCTCTCTCCCCACAGTCATGGGCGTCCTCATGTCCAGGAAGCAGCAGGTGGAGAAGGTGCAGAAGTGCAACACGGTGATTTCGGCGTTTAAGGAGGGGCTACGGGACCGCCCGGCTCCGCCCAGCCACGCGGACGAGCCCGCGGGGGGCGTGGCCAGGGGAGCAGACTCCGCCCCCTGGCCTCGCAGGACGACGGCGGAGAACGAGCCGAAGGAGGAGGGGGGAAACCCCAAGCCCTCCAGCGCGCAGCAGCCCTCGGCCCCGCCCAAGGAAGAGGCCAGGGCCAATCAGGAGTCCTGGTCCCGGCTGCGCGACGGAAAAGGGGTGGAGCCTGAGGAGATGGACAGGATGAATCAGCTGACGCCCCCTGCTTTCGTTCGGCCGAAGAAGGATGCCAAGGATGAGCAGCCCCTGGAGGTGGACCTCAGCCAGAGAGAGCAGGTGGGTGATGTGAATGAAGTAAACGGCCAAATGCCTAAACCTTCACTTAAAGCCGCCTAATGTGAAGGAAAGCAATTTATAGTCAAATAAATCATGCGGAAGCTTAGAGGACACCCAAAAACACACAGGAGGGAGCAGGACAGCCAGACCACGGCTGCTGTTTCGGGCCACAGAGTCAGCCTTGATGCCCCTCTGCTAGTTCATCTTGGCGTTTCGCACTAAAGAACTGGGGAGCCGATGGGAATACAATACGCACAATATATCAGCGCTGCTGCCGGGGCCTACTGCCCAAGGCCCTGCCCATATCCCCACCTCACTGCCCAAACTCATTAGTGACAACCGTGAATCAATCACTCCGGGCCTGAATCCGGAGGCTTCCGTGTGCTCGATAATTAGGCCGCCGGGCCGGGGTCCACGCCGCGCCCCGTTGCCTCGCGCTCCCCGCGCAGACATTAACGAAGCGCTGCTGCACAGACACGGGCGTCCAGCAGACCAGCCGCACAAACGAGCCTCGCTCCCAGCTTCCAGAGGAGCTTCCTGCGGTGGAGCGGAGAGAGAGAACAGCTGAGGGACGCGAGGGTGCGGCCGCCAGATCTTCCCAAAGCGACGCGCTGACCCGAAACTGACCGAGGGAACTGAGCTGAGCACCCAAGCGCAGCAGCCGTCTGTTCCAATTCAAACGGCTAAATTTGCGGGTGAAACCTCCAATTAAGTTCGCACCGCAAGCACGAATTGGCAATGCATTTAAATGACAACAACCTTTATGCAAGTAATTTGAAATTCCGAACTTATACATTTTTGAGGTTTTGTAATTTTGGAAACAAATCAATGGAATTTTGCCCGGCCCTGAATTCCATTAGAGACCAGCTGTGCAGAGAAAAATCTACTATATCCGCCTGAGAACCAGCAGTTTAAGCATTAAAATGTTTTTGACCTAACACATGACAAAAACATGTCACAGTGAAAATGTTTTCAAAAATATTTTTTTATTTAATGTCCCTTAGTAGTGTGAGTTTCAGCACACTGGTTCTAGAGATTAAGACCAGAGACTCATGCCCCCTAGAGGAGATAAAAATAACTGCGGGGTCATATCAGGATAAGCAAGACGTCCCAGTAGCAGATGGCTTGTGTCCACCAAATAAGTCCATAATCTGTATTTGTGCCCCCTGGGTTTGGGCCGGGGGTGTCTAGAGAGCCGAGCCATGTGCAGTTCTCTACCCCCCCCCCACTGCTCAGACACGACGGACTCTCTCCTGTGCACTCCACACACACACACACACACACACATGCAGGCAGGCACGCATGCACGCACGCACACACACAAACAAACAGACAGAAAGACAGACAGACATGCACGGACATGCACACACATGCATGCACGCATGCACGCACACACAAACATGGATACACACGCGTGCGCGTATGTGCACACACAAAGACACACACAGACATGTACATGCACACACACACGCACACACACACACACACGCACGCACAAATGCTCCAGGGGCTGATTAATTTGGTCAGTTTTCAGGGCACCTCGCCTGGCAGCGCTGCAGACTTCTCCTGCTCACGATTCAGCAGGCAGGCTGACTGCAGCTGCACTGCGCAACTTCTCCTCGTGTCCCAAAATTAGCGGAACACATCAGCACAGGCACCCCGTCATGCTCACGTCCCCTCCACAGCCCACCGAGCTGGGAAAAATGGATTCTCAGAGACAGCCAGGGCAGGCAGGCAGGCAGCCGTGTCTGGATTTGGCTAAGACACAGCCCCTGACACTGAGCCTTGTTTGAAATGATGGATTTTGTGGTCAGACAGTGGCTGACCCTAAAAACATCTTTGGGGTATAAGTAGAAGAACACTACACTGCTGTTACAGCTGGAAAGTGACCACATATTAATAAAATGATGTCTAACCATTTTCTCTGTGAGGCACAAAAACAGGCACATAGTCAGACAGATGTGCATGCACACACACACACATATGCATTCACACACAAACAAATGTACACATGCGCACACGCACACACAGACACATACACAGAGACACACAAACAGACAGACACAGACAGACAGACACACACACACAAGATCCATTTATTCTTGGAAACTGCTCTCTGCATTTAAGGTCATACAAAGTCAGTTACTGAAAAGACTCCTCTTAATCTAAAAGAAATCATAATGACTTGTATATTGTACAGTGTCTAAACTTTCATTTCATATATGAAAGGGGAGAACTGCAATTGCGGACCTGTGGGAGAGCATGGTTGTAAGAAAATGATCGGATATATTTCTGGGGGGGTGGGGGCCAGGCACAACATGCTGAGGGGACAGACACACCCCCCCCCCCCCATAGAACCGGGTCAGTGCAGTAACAGTAGCAAGGCCAGCGGCAGTAGTATGTATATTATACCAGGCTGTGTACTTTCATTGCCCCCTGATTTAGCTGTGAATTGTGTGGCCTGACGCTGATACTCACCAGTCATTTAATCGCTGGAGCAAACGGCCTAATTCACAGGTCCCTTAAGTGAATTAATTCACATTTATTTCAGAGAGCGACTTTGAAGCATTGCTGCTTAATGTAGCTGCTGCGTTTATGTCAAGTAATTAACTTTATATTGCGGACCAAATAACTGGGGTGGATTCACTAAGGAAAATACAGAGCAGTGTTCAGCCTGCTTATTCAGCAACAGCTGGAAAATGTTACTGTAGCAGCACCATATTAACGAGTGATTTACACTGGTGCAAATCAAGTTACCATGCAACCACTGGCAAATGGTCTGTGAGCACAGCTCAGTTTTTGATGACGTTTAAACCATCAAATCATTCAAGTTTTTGCCGTGCATGCATACTAGCGTCAAAATCTAATGTCACACTGACGTCAAACCCAGGTCATAGGGCATCTTC